>NW_021621192.1:1144906-1148723 GCF_004785775.1 Grammomys surdaster
GGATCAATCTGCGATCAAAGGTCATGCTTTTGTTTGTTGTGCTAGGAAAGGAGAGCCTCTCATCCTTCCAATAGTGTCTGAGATAAAACGTCATCGTAAAGTCCTGGGCACAGAGAAAGGGACCAGTGAGCACCAGGAGAGACCACGCTCAGATCATAATTTCATCATTATGAACTCACTAATGGCCATGCTGTTCGTGACTTGTCTATTATTATTCATATTGCAATTTCAGACAGGATGAAGCAAGTCTGTCATTATTCTTCACGTTCCTTCTCCATTCCTATTTCTGTCTTCTTCCCTTTCCATTCCTCCCTCACTCTCCCCCTTCTTCATCGCTTCCTTTCTTCACCTTCAATTTCCTACTTCTTTTTAAACCTGTTCCTATCATTGCAACAACATCCAGATTTCAACTCAGAATCCTATTTCCTTGGCCTCCTGAGTGCTGGAACTATAGTGTGTGCCACTGTATTATTATTTTTTAAATCTATATAAGTATTTGCACACTCTCTAGAAGCAAGTTGCCAGTGCTCTCAATTCGCTGTGGCTCTGGGATCTCAACTGGCATTGTGAACACTAGCTGAAAGACTATGCTGACGATAGATAAAAACCTGTGTCAGCATCCAGCTCTGAATGCTTCATGGGGCTGAACTGGTATCGCACAAGCCAGCTGTAAGACTATAAAGCTGGAGGATAGAAACCTGTACTAACATGACAGTAACAAAAAATAAGCAGACAAACATAAAGAACTTGAATTCTATGCGGTATTCAGATGTGACAGTTAATAATTTGGTTGGTGGAATAGAAATTTCTATCTTTGTCGGTGCTGTTGAGTCTGGATATAAATTATGTGTTTCACTTTTCTTAAATACATATCACTGTTCATAAATTGTTGACTCATGTTTCTCAACCCAAGTCCAACTTTTCTTGCACTTGTGTGTCTAACAGGACTTTGGCATTCATTTGTGAAAACAAAAGATCAATATCAGTCATTCCCAAGTAAGTTACCGATTGTTTGACCAGCTACATTGTTTTTCCTAGGTTCTGTAAGTGTACACTGGGTTATTGCTATGAATTAACTGTGAGGTTGGCTATATATGGCTGTGCATTTGAGTGAGGGCCAGTAACCAGCGCCATTCCTTCATCAGCATAACACTATTTCACAGCGACTTGTGTAGCTTACCAGGTGATCTGGCCTAATGGGCATATACTTGGAATCATATGCTTAGTTTGATCTGGATGGCAACTCAAAATTAAATTAATACAGGGGGCACTAAGATACAAAGTATACCCCCAAACTGCATTTTTCTTGGAGCTGGGTATCTGTTAAGAATATTTGTTATTACATGCATAATCGAAACAATGGAAACTCATGTAAGGAGGGCAGAAGAGACAAGATGGGGGGTTGGTGGGGAGGGTGGCAACTCATCTAGCCTGGCTCCAGGGACAAACCTGACTCGTGTTTCAACGGAATGACAATGGAAAGAGAAACACAAGGAGAGGCAAAAATCTGAGGATCAGGTTATCTGGGTTCTCTGCAGAAGCTCCTTGCACCTGGGACACTCAGTTTGCTTGTTGAATGGACTTGAACAGAGCAGCGGGTTGTAGCATCAGTTTATAGTATAGAGCTGGGCCAAAGGTTCAGCTAATCTTTGTAGGAGCCTTCTCTGTAGGGGAGCAGTCTTCCGGCTGGAAATGTTGGCCGAGGGGTAAGGCTATGCTCCACATTTTCCACGCATACTATTCATATTTCACACGTGGGACAGAAGGGAAGGTTTGCAATTTCCTTCTGACTCCAGCTCCCAGGGAGAAGGCTTTGCCATCACTCCGTGGGGCTGTCGCTCTGGGCTCACGTCAACAGCACAGTTACATGGGAATTCACTCAGGGCTTCTGCTCCCTATAGATGACGGCAGCCATTAGGTAAAATCGAGTAAACAAACAATGAAAATGAGTTTTGGAAAGGCACTGTATTTGACATGTAAGCATATTGGAAAAGGGCTCATCAAAAAACACAGGCCATATAAACAAATTAATACAAAACGAGTGGGTAAGAGAAATACGTCTGAAAACAAAGTATGGAAGTGCTCCTTCTTAGAAGCTGGGCACAGCATTAACTACTGTTGCAGTAAAACCTCCATAACGCTGAAAATCACTTAAAGGAAAATCTATTCTGAGAGTTACCTAGACAAAGAAAGTCCTTATACATTAAAAAGAGAAAATGAGATGGAAAAGGTACAGTTGGCACCTTTAAATCATAAAAATGTCTAAAACCAATAAAACCAGTTTAAAGAAGGGAAAATGGGTACAATGAAGTAAGTAACGTGGAGTAGAGACCCGTGAAAGGGTAAAAGAAAGACTGATAATAGATGATTAGTTTCAAATATTTTCTTTTTAAATTTCACATTTATTTGAAAATATTTATTTTGTATTAATATAATAATATAATTAATATAACATTTAACAGACATTCCACATACACTAATCTTGATACTTCATTTTCTCATTTTGAAGCTTTTAAATGTGTGTTCTCATGAAAATTTCAAAAGTTGCTTTTAGGTAGTTGTTAAGTAAATCCTTTTGATATATGAGCTGTAACATGTATAGTTATTTCTGTAGACATCAGTTTTGGATTTTCTTGTATCTAACGACTTAGTTTTTCTTTTGCTTTCTAATATACACACGTATGTATCTATCTTCATATGTGACTAAATAAAATAGTAATTTTAAAAGCAAAAATATTCTATGGAAATATAGGTATTACATTGTAAAATAAAACATTAAGCTGTCTTATTTTTTACAACACACTATGGGATAAGCAATTTTCTAAATTAAATGTGATAATCATGTTTTAAAATGTCCTATCACCTGATATTAGCCATTTACAGACAAGCAGAATTAATCTTAACCAAACCACCTGGAAATAATCTATAAAGCTTGGCCCCGAAGTCTATCATTTTATGAACATGTCCATCATTTTATGAGCAAGGCTTTGTGGGTGAGATTTCATAGGATGCAAACTGTACGGTTGTTTTTCTTACATCCTAGTTTTCAGGTGTGCCAGACTGTGACAGAGAGAAAATTTACCAATGATGTTTTACAGGAAGCCATAAATGAGAAACTGTGAGAAAGAAGCAGGGAGAAAAAGGAAGAGTGTAATCAAAGCATGGAAGAAGTGAATGGAAGAGAGACAGGCAAGCATAACTCCACTGTAATGCAAAGTAGGGCTTATTCAAAAAACAAATGATTTCTACCCTATTATTTCATTCCTTCCAGAAACAGATCAATACCCTGTGGGAATGCTCACCATATTGACCTCTGAAATGCTGTCGATGCTTTCAACCTGGACATCTATACCCACCGGCACCGGTGAACCTTCAGAAAGAAAAATGAATAATTTACTGATTATGATGCAGTATAATCATTTTGGACATCTTCCAAACTGAGAGAGACCATTGTTCAACAAGTGAAGGTGGTCTCTTTTCCCCAATGAATATATTTTTATTCTTCATTTCACCTGTTTTCTACTGAATCATTTATCATACATAATACACCCTTAAACATAACAGCTGAGGCTCAGGTGATAGTAAATGGTATTCCAGTCATCATGGCTTACTTTCTTGGAAAGTCTCAAAGAATTCTCTGTACAATATATTACAGATGTGGTGTTTCCAGTTTTGCCCTCTCTTTCTTTCTTTCTTTCTTTCTTTCTTTCTTTCTTTCTTTCTTTCTTTCCTTCTTTCTCCTCCCCTCTCCTTCCCTCCCTCCCTCCCTCCCTCCCTCCCTCCCTCCCTCTCTCTCTCTCTCTCTCTCTCTCTCTCT
>NW_021621192.1:1148823-1248444 GCF_004785775.1 Grammomys surdaster
CCCTCCCTCCCTCCCTCCCTCTCTCTCTCTCTCTCTCTCTCTCCCTTCCTTCCTTCCTTCCTTTCTTTCTTTCTTTCTTTCTTTCTTTCTTTCTTTCTTTCTTTCTTTCTTTCTTTCTTTTTTGGCTAGTAGGGATTTAGGGAGGAACAGTGTTTGGAAGCATATGTAAGAGCATGTCAGAATGTGCATTTTGTATGATATTGGCAGTTCAGTGAGTTTTATAGAGTCTTTGGCTTTGGAATATCAAACTCATATCTCTCCTGCCACCAGAGTCAGCCTTTTCCTTCATACAGTAGTTGGCAGCCTAAAGATAGGTTCCTGAGTGCACTACCGAGGATGCAGACTCAGAAAGGTTCCCTTGTAGATCAACAAGCACAGAGGGTACTGGGGAAGAAGCAAAAAATCTTAGAAACTTGTTTGATGAAGTATGCGCAAATAGAAACTGAAGCAATTTCAGACAGTGAGTAGACCGTAATCTCACTGGCAGCTGTGGCTCCCGAAACAGGCTTTCTGAGCCTAGAAAGTGCAAATGAAAACCAAGAGAGCCCATGCCAGACAGCCATTGTACCATTCTATAGATGCACTAAAATGGATTTCAAGCCCCATCTGTCAGTGAGTCAGTCAGTGAGTCAGTCAGTTTGTGTGTCTCTCTCCTCCATCTGTCTCTGTCTCTGTCTCTCTCTGTCTCTCTGTCTCTCTCTCTCTCTCTGTGTGTGTGTATAGAGGGATTGTTTTTAATAACTTTATCATGTACTTTTAGGTGTGAAGTTTGATCTGCATCTATGTCGACATCATCCATATGTTTACAAAGAATCACTGCATCTTGTATTTTCCTACATTGTAGTAAGTCATTCTCATTTAAATCACATTGTGTGGTAGAGCTAAAAAGAACTTTCAACTACTAACAGATAAAGATTAATCCTGCACAGCTGAGTCCCAGCTGTTTAATCAAGATGTTGGGATTTAGATGAGTCCATCAAGAAAAGCTTCTAGACTTGGCTGAAGAATGACAGAATGGGTTGTAACACACATAAGCATACAACTCAGCAGCCTTCTGGATGCACAATACAGTATAAAACAAGCTAACCCCTTTGACATTCTTCTGTGACCTCATTAATTCTTGATGCTACCTTTATCAGCACCAGATTCCCCTTTTGATTATTAGCATTTCTTACTTAGAAGACTATCAGCTTGCCAGGTACTTGGCCTGCCACTCATATATCCTCCTGTCTAACCCTTTATTAATGCCTTACTTGGCTTCTAACTTCCATCTTTCTAGCATATTGGATCAATTAACTTATATGACACTAATTCTATAAATAGCATTGTTTGCTGCAGGCCTTGACTATGCATGAACTTGGGAACAGCCTAGTATTATTCCTTTATAGGACTCAGCATTGGTAGTTTTGCATTTGCCCTTTATCTTGAATTAATAATCAAAATAAAAGTTCATGAAAACACAGCATCCATAGCTCTGCTTGGCACTTCATGGTGAATAAACCTTCCCATTAATTCTAGTATTGTGAGGGAATGAGGTTTAGAAAGGTCTGGAAGGGGTGGCAGAATGTCCTGGATAAAGCATGAATACAGAGTCATACAGGTGAGGATTGGAGTATAGCGTCATCACTATTATATATTATGGAGTAAGAAGTATCTCCAAGGTTTGTCTTTGTTCCACTCTAAAATCTGCAGAGAGATACTCAAAGAGCCCCATCTCAGGTCCCCAATAGTACAATGTGTAAGAATTAATTGGACCTTAGTAAATTATCTCTACTTGCTCAGCTAAGCAAACACTCATGCCTGTTTTTGAAAATGCAGTACACTATTTTCAATTATACATTGCCAAAATGCAGTACACTATTTTCAATTATACATTGCCAAACATATAGGCTATCGATTCTCTCTCTCTCTCTCTCTCTCTCTCTCTCTCTCTCTCTCTCTCACACACACACACACACACACACACACACACACACACACACTTGCAGTGATTTCCTATCATTCATTTTCTGATGAAACCAGAGAAGACCTTAGATTTGGGATCTTTTAAGGACTATTGGCTCCTTGAGTCTATGGGTTTCATAGGTTCAGTTCAGTCCTTCGAATCTGTCTGTGAACTAAGCATGTAGTCCATTCCCTCTCCCCATTATTTTACAAACAAGCCTTATTAACAACAACGTACACAGTATTTACATTGTACTAGGCATTAGAAGTGATATAGAGACAATTGAAAGAAATAATATAGGGCCTATGTAAGTGCTGTGTCATTTCATATAAGGGATTGAGTATCTGTACAAGTTGACCTCTTTTTAGGCAATGGTGATAGGCTTCAAAACAATCCCTGAAGATATGGAGAGATGAATGTATATCCTAGCTGTTGTTGGCTATTTCTGAAATCCTGAGGACACTCTTATAAAGCTAACTTTCAAGGATATATTCACACTACTGTTAGTCATGAACTGGAATCTCAAGGCTGGTTTTATGATGCAGGTAAGACATGACTTGGCTTATTTGAAGTGAGTTCCTGTTATCTTCTATTTCTTCTCCCTTTCCTTTTCTTTTCAGATTTATACTGTTATATGGAGATGAGCTCTTCAGATTCCATAGACAATGTGTGACTGGGAATACTCTCTAGCTTTGTGTCTGTGTCCTTTGAACTCCATGTCAAGGACACCCAACTCCTGGGTGTAAGAACCTGTGCTCTGATGCCTGAGGGATGAGTAGAAGGTGAGAGGGATGTAGAGGCAAGATGGAGAATTATGGAATAATAGCTACTCACCAAACCTCCAAACGTCACTGTTTGCCTCACTGCGGACTGAGACTTTTTCATAGAGAAAGTAACAATTAAGAGCACAGGGTTAAAATGCCAACATGTGTAAGGATTAATTTGTGCCTCCTTAATCTCTATACCCCAGTTTGCTAATCCATAAGCAGAGCAAATATGGTGCCCACCTTGTAGGACTATTGGGAGAACAATGAAGGGGTGCATACCAAGTCCTTCCCTTAAGGGGAGGACAATAGACTTAACATTATAAATGATAATGCCTTTATAAAAGTTTATAATGGTATTATTTATAGGTAAAGTTTATAGGTAAAATCAAGGTAATGTTAGTCAAATATTAATCATTTTTATTATGGCCACTATGTAGTAATATACATTTATAATTCTTTTTATTTATATAAGGATTTTTTATGCAGGTAGATTAATTAGGGTTAAGTAGAATCATGTATCTATTTCTATAGTGTCTTTATAATATGTTGTACACTGTGTCCTCTCATATCCTTGCAGGCACTCCATAGGTACCAGTCCACATGGATCTTTAGTTTTAGCTGACCTCTGTATGAACGTATGTGGAAAAACAAGAAGGCTTGTTTGAAATGCCAAGCCAGGTGGTGGTGGGGATGGGAACAAGTTCTTCTGACTCCCAGGCTTCTTGTGTGACATTCAGGGACCTTAAGTGGCTTTGATAATGCTAGTTTTTGTCTCATCTCAGCAGCCAGAATCTACGTGCTGAATTGACTTCCTAGAGACGAAAAAATCATCATCTGGGAAAGGGAAACAAAAGGCCCTTAGTTATAGGAGACATGGTGAGTGGGAAAACATAAAGAAAATGAGCAGCAATTTATAACCCAAGTTAAACAAAAAGCTCCCCAAATTTACATCCTCCTGTTTCCACATAATGAGTCAATTAATCTTCTAATGCTTTATAAAAGTAAAAAAAAAAAATAAATAAAAAAAAAATAAAAACCACCCTGGTAGCAGCTGGTTTTAATGCTAAACCTAATTAGGAAAACACATTAAGGCAAGAGAAGTGCTGAAGTTACATTTAGCTCGAGAGGAGAGACGTATGTTCATGAGCTTGTGCTGCGGACAAGGAGACAGGAGGTGACATAAATTCAAGCTTGTCTTTTGTATCCCATAGCCTGATTTCCCAAAGGAAGGCAGCCATTTGGGAACGGAGAAGTGGGTCACTGTAGAAGGCACGGTTCTGTTCAAACAAAGCAAATTAAAGACTGCTTCACAGAGCTGGTAGATTGGCATATCTGACTGGATTTATGGATTTTTCCTTCTGGAATGACTGAATAAGCCATCTGGGCGCCATTTAGCCCAGCCTATTCTCACCAAAACAAAACTAAACAAAACACAAACAAACAAAACAAACAGCCCTCCGTAAAACAAACAAACAAACAAACACCCCACCATTACCACCACCACCACCAAAACCTTAACATGTATTTTTAACAGGCAAAGAGGAAATTTCAGGTTAATTTTATGCTTCTCTGGAGGTGACAATTGTGCATGGGGTGGAGGATGAAGGCAAAAAATATTTTTCCTTGGAAGGAGGGTGCTGGTTTAGCATGCTGCGGCATTGATATCAGCTCAGTGGAACATCATGTTACAATGTGGAGTCTACTCAGAAGCCTGCATTGGTCCTAAGATTCAGAATAAACTCCCTGGTACATCTTCTAATCCTTGGAACATATTGAATCATAAGGTGTCTGTGACTCGTTTGTCTTAAGGTCTACTTACATGTATAGCCATTTCTCTCTCTTTCTTGGTAATGTCCCTAAAATAGATCCTGTTAAAAAACCAAAACCCAAACCAAAAGGTTTCTTCCTCTACAACAGAGAACAATTTATTTGAGGAATCTAGCTTCCAAGAATTAAGACTTGAAATCTTAACTAGAGTAGTAAGACACCTGAAGGAGATGGAGTGGATACCCATAGGAAAGGAAGACATCAATAACATACCCTTCATTAAAGACTTCACTGGAAAATGTCTGCAGCTGATACACACTTTTAGCAAATTTATCAACATGATACAAAATCCGGTAGTTCTCCTGTATACAGATGGCAAACATACTGAGAAGGAACATAGTAAAACAGTACCTTTCACAATAGCCTCTAAACAAGCAAACAAAATCTTGAATTCCTATTGAGAAGAATGCATTACCAGGCACTTCCAACTGTTATGGGAGGCCAGTTTCTAACAATTCATGTGAGATTGGCGCCCCCTAGTGTCTTCAAAGGATCCCACTCCAAAAAACTTTAGGTTTAGAAATCACAGAATTGCAGAAACAGCTATACCTGTACCATAGTTGTAGACTATATTATACAAATGTTGGAAGACTTTTTCTGGGACGAACATCATCTTATTGAAAATAAATGTTAGTTAAGGGTTTTGGGTTTTGGTATCTTTTGGGAGAATTGTCAGAGAAATTGTGAGGTAGAAAAAGAAAAAGGGAGAGTTTCAAAAGAACAGTGAAATGAATACTTTTTGTTTTTAAAACAATATATTTTACTTATTCTTTGGTAATTTTACACACATATGCAAGGCATAAACACTTTCTCACACACACATCATGCACACATACATGCACAAGTGTCCAACACCCCCCCCCCCCCCCCCCCCCACGCACCGTGTATCTTCACCGTGACCATGTATCCATACCTCATTTCCCTCCCTATGGGATTCTAACAGAATCCTTGCCCACTCCCCATATCCTCTTCCTTATTTTTCTTTTTTAAAAACATCAAATCCAATTAGCTGGCCTAATGTGAGCATGAGCAGCCTTTCAATATCCACACCTCAAGGAAAAAACAAAACAATGTCTCCTGAGGGAGACAACAACTGCCAATAGCTCCACAGCTAGACAGGAAGCCTCAAGCCCTCTCTCCTATCTATGCTGGCTCGATCTATTGACTGGCTTGATCAGATCCCTTGCGAGTTTTCTGCCAGAGTCTTCTCTGACTAGATATGTACCCTGTTCACAGGAGGAAATTCTTTACTAGTACCATAAACATGATAAAAGTTGCTGGGAAGGTCGTTAGACTGTAGGTGGGAAATTTACTACCTTTGTCTTGCTTTGGAGACACATTGTCAAACTGCCTTCTAAACATGTACATTTCTACCTGTAGACTAGTGCTGCTCTCAGCCTGGGGCACAGAAGCTTCTTTTGGCAGTGGTTGTCAGTCAGTCAGAGACTCACAGTGCTGAGAATATGTGACTGTTGGGTGCTTAGCCCTAAATTAAAATATCATTAAACCGGAGTAGTTTCAAGGCTTCTTTGATCATAAATTGGAATTCAACAATAGTGATGAATACTCCAGAAAATAAAAAGTAATAGACTCACTGAGACTGTAAATCAGATGATGGTAAAGGAACCCAGTGGTTCTCAGAGCCTCAGCCGCAGCATCATTTACCAGTGTCAGCAGCATCTGCCCACTGTGAAGACCAGTGAACTCTCAGGCCCACCTAGATCTAGCTGACCCAGATAGGGCTCAGAGCCCTGATTGTTCAGAGCCTTTTCGATTATTCTGATGTTGAAGACAGTTTGAATCACAAAGTAGAGTTTAGGCCAATGGTTCCCACAAAATTACATAAGAAAACGAGGGGTTGAGGAGATTGCCAGTCAGGTAAAGCATACAGGTGATAACTGAAGTTTGGATACTCAGCACTCCCTTACCCGCTGGGTGGGCATGGCAGCCTGCCTATCATTTCAGCACTGAGAAGGTAGAGGCACAGGATCCCCACCCCCCACCGAGGGAGATGGCTAGCCAGACTAGACACAGCAACAAGCTCTATTTTCAACTAAGAGGTCTTGCCTCAATGAGTAATGTGCGGCATGATCAAGGAAGATTACTGAAGTCAGATCTGGACATTCTACATGCATGTGTACACATGTGGACTTACACTGGCACATGTGAGCCCACATATGTATGGATATACAATTACTCATGCATGTATAGAACACACTGCCACATGGAAAGAAAGGAAGGAAGGAAGGCTGCCCCATGGGGGGAGCAACAGTGTCAACGGGCCAGGTTTCCCAGAGCTCCTGGGGACTGGACCACCAACCAAAGAGTACACATGGAGGGACCCATGTGGCAGAGGATAGCCTTGTTGGACATCAGTGAGAGATGTGCCCCTTGGGCCTGACGGTGTTCGTGTAGAGGAGTGTGAGGGCAGGAAACCCCCTCAGGTCCTTTAGTTTCTTCTCCAACTCCTCCATTGGGGGAGAGACAGCTCAGAGGTTAACACTGCTCTTCTAGAGATCTTGAGTTCAATTCCCAGCAACCACATGGTGGCTCACAACCATCTGTAATGGGTTCTAATGCCCTCTTCTGGTGTGTCTGAAGATAGCTACAGTGTAGTCGTCATATACATAAAATAAATAAATAAAATAGGAAGAAAAAGGAGACTTTTGAACTTCTCTATCCATGGGTTTCTACACTAGACTATGTAGGCTCCTGATGGTGCCTGTTCATAATGACTGCCAAGGTAAATGGCATAGTGTATTAGAGGGCTTAACACGGTGCCAGATCTTAGACATCAGCTTTAATTTCTAAAAACATTAAAATGGAGGAAGATCAACTTGGCCCAGGGAGTCATGGTATTTGATATTACAATTGTTCTTTCATCAAAGCCCGGCATTCTAGCTTGTGGGAATAACTAGTGAGATTTTGTAAATTATCATGTCATCCAATTCAGCTTATACTAGAAACAGCAAGTCATTAGGTTGCAAATTTATCTGTCTTCTAAATATTGAACACTTTGTACTTGCAAGAGTGTGAATAATAGACAAAAGGTGTTTGAGGGTCAATATACAATGGATGTGTTGTCAGTTGTTACTGATTAAGAGAAGATAATTATACAGGTATTTAAAACTATTTAGTTTATTTTCACAGATGGCTTTTATTCATGCTTTGGTTCTAATTGCTTCAAATTTTCAGTCCCATCCTGAGAGTGTGACAGGTTTTAGCACGGATTTTTGATGATAACACTCACCTCCAAATCCAGGCCTTGTGGAGAAATCATGGTCCTCAATGTGTAACAGTTGTTCTCGTTTCAGGGGCCAGACTTTAGTAAGGTCGTCTTTCCTTGTTCTAGTTTCCCGAATGCTACACCCCAGAGAAAAAGATACACATATGTTTTCGTTAGGTTTACTGTTACTGTGATGAAATGTCATGACCAAAGCAACTCATGGGAAGGAAGGGTTTGTTTGGTGTAGGTTTCCATATCCACAGCCCATCCCTGAAGGAGGTCAGGACAGGAACCCACACAGGGCAGGAACCTAGAGGCAGGAGCTGATGTAGAGGCCATAGAGGGATGCTGCTTACTGGCTTGCTCCCCAACCTTGCTCAGCTTACTTTCCTATAAAACCCAGGATCACCAGCCCATGGATGGCATCAACCTAAATGGGCTGGGCTCCCCTGTCAATCGCTAACATATGCTTTTAAGATTTATATATTTCTCATTATTAGCCATCTTGCTTAGCACAGTGTGGTCTGAAATAAACATGTACAGTCTCATTTCCTTAGTTCAGATTAAGTCAAAGATCTGCCAATATTTGTTTCTTATTATATAAGGGTGTGACAGATAAGGTAAAATAAATTTTAGATTACTTGAAATATCAAACAAAAAGGGATTTAATACACAGACATTTCTCTGAATATGTATGTTAGATGAGAAATATCAGGTGATTAAAGTTCAGATTCACATCAGCTAAGGGAGTACCCCAGGAAGCAGCCTGGGATGAGCATTTGAACACGACACCCAGAGACTGTTCAAGCTCTGCATTAAAGCAGCAAACAAGTAAAAACATTACAAAACTGTAAACTGATGCAAACAGGGCTTCCAGAGCCAGAATAAGCAGAGTGCAGGCACAGGCTGAGACTGCAGGCAGAATGCCTGTCTCAGGTTGCGGTCGTAGGACTTGTGGGTCGTTGGTCCTGGGCAAAACCAGTGGTGAAATAGGCAGAGTCCATTTCCACCTCTCCTCCCACATTTCCTTTTTCCTTTCTACTTTTCCTTTTGCCTTTTTTCAACGCAGCATGGCAAGCTCCTGATATGGAAACAAAATCTTGTCTCTTTGGGATTGGTGAATATAGGCACATTTCTAGGACACTGGAACTACTTTTCTTCTTTCCTTTTTCAGCTTGAGGGACCATTTCCTAGGAACACTGATGCAAACTTTAACAGTTGTGGAAACAATTAATTTAATTTTCTTGCTACATTTAATGTGTGTGTGCACACACGCCTTCCTGGGCCTCCCATGATACTCTTGTATAGGTCCAAAGACAACTTGCTTAACTCTCTTGTCCCCTTCCACCATGTGGGTCTTGGGGGTTGAACCAAGGTCCTCACCCTCAGTGGTGCCCACTGAGCCATCTCACTAAGCTCCAGAAAATGACTCTGACCTGGAGAATTTCAGATTCTGAAGCAGCTGATGAAAGAGATGTACTAGGGTTTGTGAGATGGTCCAGTGCGATCTCTCAGTAGGGTTGTTTCTGGATGAATCCTCAGGGTTTAGAGATGTATTCTCTTCCTAATAATACGAATGGACAATTTGCGAAAAGGAATCTCTTTTGAATAGAAGGCAATAAATCTGAACTTAAATATGTTAAGCCTTTATAGCCTGTGAATAATTGAACACATTGAACACTTTCTTACAAGGAGCTACAATAAACTAGGGAACATCTTCTAAGGAGCTAGGATTAACTATTTATTAAAAAAAACAATGGTGGGGAGATACACTGTTATAAAGTACATACTTTCTGAGCAAGCATGAGAACTTAATTTCCCTACACCCTTCCCTCAAAGTGAATCATAGTTGAATCTGTGTTTGTAATCCCACAGACATAGACAGGAGGATTCCTGGAGCTTGCTTGTCCTCCAGTAGCCTAATTGATGAGCCCAGGTTTCCCTGTTTCAAGACACAAAGTGACAACTTCTGAGGAGCCACCCCTGAGGTTGGCCACTGGCTTCTCTGTATATGCATATATACAAACACCCACACAAATACCTCCCACCGTCCCACTTCCTCACCCCTACCCACACAAACACATACGCGTGTATATAAGAATAAATAGCATAACAAAGAGAGGCTGGTGGTAGCTTTCAAACAATGCCTACTGTGTTCAAGATATCAGCCCAGATGTTTGGCAAATGTGATCTCATTGGCGTGTATCCACATCTTCTGTTTTCCTGGGCCTCTGCCCAGAGTGTCTGCTGACTTAGTAGGTTTGGGGTATGAAATTTTGTAACAGTTTTTCAGGATAACTTGTTTCTGTAGAAAACAGCAGTTGTTAGTACTAGCTGGCTGGCTATTTGTTCTCATAAAAAGGAGAGTAGATGTAATGGAGAATTTACAAACATTTCTCCTTTGGTAATAATATTTTTGATACAACTAAACGATATGCAACTAACGTGTCATTTCAGAAGCTTTCCCTGAAGGATATGGAAATACAGATACATTTGAATGAAGAACCCCAAGAGTGCTGATCACAGGTCTGCTGTGACTTGCTGGCTTGGCAGAAGTGGGTACAGGCACCTCCTCTCACTTGACCTGCAGTGAGTGGTTCACGGTTATCTCATCCCAATTTCCTTTTATCTTATCTACTTTGCAAAGAGAGGCTGCTGGTTGTACCCTCAAAACAAATTTTAGAATTCTGTGTACTGTACCATATATATTTAAACCAATACTTAAAGGAGCTGGAGAGATGGCTTAGTGGGTGGGAATGTTTACAACCATGCAAAAGATAGGAGTTTGGTTCCCAGTCCCCACCTTGGTGGCTTCAGAAACACCTGTAACTTCAGCTGCAAAGATGACACGTCTAGTTCCAGAGGCAACTGCATTCACAAACCTACTTCCACACAGAACAGACCCAGACACATTCACAGACACAGAACAGACAAAGATACATTCACACACACACACACACACACACACACACACACATACAGATATACACACACAAACACGTACCCTTAAAGAGTGTACCCTTAAAGATACATAAAACCTCATGAATACAGGTGTTTGCTTTGAAAACCTCTGACTTAGTATTTATGCATATTTATAATTATATGCAATTATATATTATTTATAACACATGTAATAGTTATAGTGTATGGTATGTGAAACACTGAAGGGTGGACCAGGAGGGGAATAAAATCTGGAGTGTAAAGATAAATAAATAAAATATTTAAAAAAAGCTTAAGAAAAGATGTTTATCCAAACATTATACAAAATGAAAATAAAGAGCTAAGCAGCATCATAAGGCAAAAAAAAATGTTGATTCCTATTAAATTTAAGAATAAAATTTTAGTGCAGATGAAATTGGTAATTCAATGATGGTATATTTTGGCGGTTATATTTTTCTTCAGTTATTTTATGTTTTAATAAATGGAGCTGGGCAGTGATGGCCCATGCCTTTAATCCTAGCACTCTAGAGTCAGAAGCAGGCAGATTTCTGAGTTCAAGTCCAGCTTCATCTACAGAATGAGATCTAGGATAGTCAAGCTATACAGACAAATCCTGTTTAAAAACCAAAACCAAAACCAAAACCAAAACCAAAACCAAACAATAATAACAAAAAACAAAAAAAGAGAAAAAGAAATGGAAAACTAAGTTTTGCATAATTCCTTTTTTTAAAACTTTTTGGATGAAAATACTGAATTTCATCCATGCATGCATAAGTATATTAAATTTCAAGAAAAAAAATTATATTGTTTGAAAAATGTAACTGAATTATTTACATTCCTTCTGACATATTTTACAAGCCACATTATGTGACCAAATACCCACAATCATTTTTAGTGATTTTTAATGCAACAAATTAACCAGGTTCTTCCTTTGATTTTGTTGAAAGAAGATGGTAGGAAGCAAGACGCATTACTTGGTGTCCAGTCATTCACTGTCTCATCGTCAATATTTATAACTGTTTCTTTGTGTTCAGGAAGCTCTTGTGTGCCAGGGAAGCACACAGCAAGATTGGGAAAGAAGGAAGTGCCCTCGTTTTCTCAAAGAGAGGTATGAAGGAGTTTGCAATGATTTCAAGTTAATCTACTTTAATAAGGAGGTTATAAAAAACAGAATCCTGAAATTGTTTAGAGATTACACATGATGCATGTCCCTCAGATATATTGTGTACCCCTAAAGATACATAATGCCTCATGAATACAGATATTTGCTTTGAGAACCCCTGACTTAGTATTTATATATACTTATATGCAATTATATATTATTTATAATGCATGTAATAGTTATAGTGTATAAAAAAATCTATTTTCAAAAAGCAAAAGAAAACAACAACAACTACAACAACAACAACAACAAAGCTTCAGTGACCACGTTGGAATATGGTATCTGGTGTAAACTGAATTTCTGTTTCCAGGCCATGGTCACTCTTATATAGCTACAGAATCAATCGCCTCTCACTCTCTTTGAACAATAAAAGTGAACACGGAACCACCCACGTTCCACCTGTCTTCCTGGGTCACTCTAGAGGTCACCTGTTCTTGTCATTCTAGAAGCATGTCTTCTTGTCAACGTGATTTCGCTTAATATTCTTGTTTAAATTCAAATAACATATTTGGATTATATTCTGCTCTCTCCCCAAGTTCTTCCAGACCTTCTTAGCACCACACAGGGTGCTGTAAGTTACAAAATTTAGTGTAAAACTTGGAGTTCCTGTCTTGTTTGAAAAAGATCATAAATCTGCTAATTATGCTAATATTTCCACAGCTTTATTGGGTGGCTTTTCACACCAGTGCTGGACTGGAATGCTGAAGGAATGCACACAGACTGCATCCTTTGAAATACTTTGTAGGTGATGCAGATCTGTGCTAGGGTCTTCTCTGAACAGTTCATAAGAGTCAACTGTACAGTTTCCAGAAGGCTTATAAACTTGCTATAAAATAAAATCATATTAAGTAGCTCATAAAGACTTGAGGAGCCAGGGTTGGGGAGATATCCAAGGAGGTCCAACTACTCAGAGGAGAAAGGGAGCGGTAAATGGTAAAAGGATTGTGGGAGGGGGTGGCTGGGAGGGGAGGTCAGTGAGTCGGATGTAAAGTGAATAAGTAAAAAAAAATAAATTAAAAAGATTAGCTCATAAAAACTTACATTTAAGTAAGTTACAATTAAAGTATGCATAAATAAATGAAATAAAACAAAAGATAAAGATTCTATGATAAAGTGTCTACAGGCTTATTGTAGGACAGTTTAATAATTACTAAATTCTGCCACAGAGCCATAATAAACCTAAACAGCCTGAGGACAGCAGGATTACAGTAGAACCAGATGTCTTTCCCAAGCAACAAAGACATTTCACTTGCCAAATTCTGTTTTTTAAATTCACTGTCTTTCTTAGAAATAAGGGGAATATTAGAATGACAGACTTGTTTACATATTTAACTTAAAAATATATCTTTGGATGGAAAGCAAGCTTATAATCTGAATGAAAATAGATAACATGATTAATATAATATATACAGGCCTGACTGCATGAAAGCTGGGCTCAGAATAATTGATATAAAAGCAGTGTGTGTAAAGCGTGTGATTTTTCAAACAAAGACTATGTCTCCCTTTCATCTCCACTCTGCTGGCTTTCTTGCATTCTAAAGGGTAGCTTATTGATCAGTTACAGCAGTACCTGTGGGTAATCAGGTTTGGCATCGTACAAAGAACATTGGGATATTTATTTACAACAGAAGTAAGAGGATGCCTGCCTCACCTCTCTGGAACAAGGGTACATTGCTGAGAGCAGTGTAGAGGCAGGCTCTGGGATGACTGTGTTCGCTCAGGGAAAGTGCCCTGTTTCATCCTGAGTGACTGCTTTGAACCAGGATGGTGGTTTACACAATCCCGGGTGCCCTGGGGGATTGTTTGATGCAGCACAGAAGCAGCAGGTATAAATTTTAATGACTCATCTTCTGGCTTGTGGCCTGGAGGGTTGTTCTTCAGTTAGTTCACAGAGAACTGGAAAATAATCATTTGGACTGCAGACAGCAGAAATCCCCAGGGTTTCCTAAGGAGGAAACCAGACCTACACAACCTTTTAATTTTCACTTTTAAAAGGAAGGAAGAGGCATTTAACCTAAGGGAAAAGGTCCCTCCTTACCAGAAAGACTTTGTGTTCACTGTTGACTTAAAAAAGGAAAAACATGTAATAAGCGGTCAGTATAGCTTTTTAAAGTACTGTCATTATTTACAACACACATCTTGCACACTAACTACTTTTATCTTCCACTTCCCTCCCCTACTATTCACTCCCCACCGTGCAGATACATTTCTCTCTGGTTTGTTTTGTTTTGCAACCCACTGAGATTAACCAGGCGGTCTCTGTGACCACATGTTTGGAGCTATCTGTTGGTTGCTGAGAAACAGGGTACTGAACTAAATGCAGTGATTCCTTCTCTCCTACAATCTATTGATAGCCGATGGTTCAGAGGTAGCTTTTGTGCTCTCCCCCCCTCTCTTCACTGATTGCTGACTGGGCTGATCTTGTGGAGACCCAGGGCAGGTAACTCCCTTCTATTGATCTGAGTGAATGATAGTACTAGTTGTATGATTTTTTTTTTTTATTCTGTAGAAACTGTGCCATAAGTGTGGACTAGTAGGATGAATAGGTCTTACTATAGTTTATCTTTTCCTTCTCTAAGTATCTACGGAACAGCCAGCAAAATCTATCGCTTTAAATGGTAGAGATGTTATTTAACATTTATTATAAAACAAACTTCATGAATGTTGGAAGCAATTTGAAGCAAACAAACAAACTTCAAACCAAAAAACACATGTAGTCTGGCATAATCTTACATTCACCAAACATTCCCATGCTGAATTTCTATGGAGAAAAAAAGAGTTAAACTCAACAAGATCTTGTTTCCTCTCCATTCTGTTGGCTAGGTCTCCAGTAGCAGGCATGATTTCTCTCCTATTGAGTGGACCTTTACCTCCCAGAGAGCTATTGGTTGGCATCACCATGTGAGTGACACTTACTACATGTACCTTTACCTGCACTTGCCATGCTGGCCATTGTTGTCATGGTTCATAGGTGGAAAGATTATAAGAGCTAAATACCATGAAGTCCGCTATGAAACCATCACTCCTAGAAATGTCTACACAGACAAGACTGGAACAGTGGCAATATCAATGGATGTGCTGAGGCGGAAGGTGGAAGACTTCATGAGCTCCCACTCATAGACAAAGAGCTAAAAGGGATTAATGACTTCTGGGAGGAGGATTAGCCTCTCCCTAGGAGGAGCTCCCTTACTGGCTGTCCCATGCAGCCTGAAACCATATACACATAGACAATAGAAATGGACTCAACACGGTTGAATTCGTGTATTTGTGCATACAAATACATGTATACATATGTGGGATCCTGAGGTGGACGCCCAGGGTAGCTTTCCACTGCGGGTCTTAATAACTTGAGAAAGTCCGGGAGTTCCAAGAGTTTTATTGTTCATGGTGTGTGTAGATGGTCTAGGTGCACCTCCCAATTTAAGATGGGGGAGCTGGCTTAAATAGGGAGAGGGAAAAGAGGAGGGGCTGGGAAAAGGAATAACTTAACTAGCTACACCCTTTGGCCTTCGGTAACTCATGAATATGGAAATCTCTTGAGGCTGAAGCTTGTAGTCACGCCTTCTACCTGTGTGTGGATAGTGATGCAGACCTCTTGGGGAGGGGCTGCTTAGCCAGAGGAGACTGCAAGGCACAGGTTAAATGGAGGTCTAGACCATGTGTAGGAGCCTAGACTCTGGGGACATGGCCGAACACCTGCCGTTCCTCCATCGGAGTCGGGGTTCAAAGCCCATGCCTAGCCAAGAATCAAGATATCCTTCCACGGCCTGACATACATATGCATACATGTGTGTGTTTGTGTAACAATAACACTGAAAGAAAAAGAGGCTATCAACCCGAGAGCGGGGGGTGGGGGGGCTTGGAGAGGCTGGAGGGAGAAAGGGGAGGAGGATACAATTCTATTTCAATTGAAAATATATTTAGAGAGTATAAAGCAGACCAAGAATCAGGACTGTAGTCCCTGCCTCCTTTAAACCTGAGTATTCTGGAGGTGTTGGTCAAATGTTTGTGTTCTTTCTCCTGATCTAGAGGTGAGTGTTTCATGAATATTTGAGATTTTAAGGGCGATCTTTCAAATACCTGTTACTTTACAGATGAGGTCTTTTGAGAAATCTTGTAACAGTGGAAGACATTTACCAGCTCCTTCTTTGGGTAGAAGAGTGACTGATTTGTCCAGTTGTCAGGGGAACTTGGGGCACTCTCAGTGAAGTCTAGAAAGCCCCAGGCAAGTCGTGATGCCTTGGTTACTCTAATGCACAACCACTGAGTTCCTTGCATATATTCAGGCAGTTCATGTTAGTGATGGGAAAATAGCAATACTGATAAGTTGATCTTTGGGAAGGTATTTTAACTATATGAGCACTATTTTTAACAGGTAACAAATGGTCTTCATGCTTTCTTATGCTCTCTTCAAAGTATAAAACTAAGCTGCCCTCCACGAAATTCACATGAAAAGTTGTTTCTTAAACTACTAATTCAAAACTTAAAGAAATTGTAAACAAGCATCATTACTAATAATAAATGCATTCCTCATTGGAGCAATAAGCTCCCTGAAAGGTGGGGCCTATGTGAAACATTTAACTATATGCTCCCCAAATAAACATAACTAAATAAACAATGCCAGAAATGGAAGATCCCATACTTGCATGTTAACCAGAAATGCCTTCTTCTGATGGGTCAGTGCTATTCCAGACACAAGTACTTTGACAAAGATGGGCTTCCCTTAAAGAGATGTTTCTAGACTAGCAGAGGGTCTGAGGCAGCTATTGAGAGAAACTGGGCAATCACTGATGACTCTGTTTCCATATCTTACCGGGTCTGTTTTGGTGAAGAGAGGCATTGCTGGTGAGGTTTCCTGATGGCAGAAGCATCCAGCATCAGTGTGATCCAGGTGTAGATGAAGGAGACCAACCAAACAGCCAGGACCATGTCTTCCAGAAGGAAGAAATGCAGGGAGATGCCACCAACACAGCTACTGAGATTTCTTGACCATGTGTCTTTCAAAAAATAGATATCATGTCATGAAAATGAACTAAGAAGAAACAAGCAGACGTTGCCCTCAGTGCTGCCCTTTGTTTCTGTAGATTAAGTAGATTGGCATCACTGACAGGCTGTGTCTGTCTGCCTCATTGGCAACGTAAAGAAAATAAGGTAACGCCTTCCATTTTCCCTCTTCCTCGGGATGGTTCTTGGTAGGATGCTTGATTCCCCACTCAATAAACTCTCAGCTGCTGTCCTCAGCAGACAAAGAAGCTATGTTAGGCTCTAATCCTCTTAACCCAGTGCAATACAATTTGAATATATGTAATGATGCTGTAAAATAATATGCTTAATGAGAGAAAGATGATTAATTTAATCTTAATTACACACTGCAAGACCTTTTCCTTTATCTCACGGCTTCATTTAATCCAGAAAGGAATCATTGCCTCTCCTCAAACACACAGGCCTCCCTGCACAATAGAAAATCATATTACTATATTTTGAAGTAAACAACCACATTTCATGATGATGATTTATTCATAATGAAAGTATTCAATTTAAGGTTAAATATAGTAAGAAACCTCTAAATGAAACATTACTTTCCTGGATAATGCACCAAACACTAACCTGTCAGTGTTAAATTAGGGCCATGCATGCTGCCTACATACAGAAATTCTGGCTGCTAATATTCCCTGTATGTCTTAGTTAGGACTTCCATTACTGTAATAAAATGTTGTGGCCAAAAGCAATTTGGGGAGGAGGGGATGTACTTCATCTTACAACTCTCACTCTCTCTATTAAGGCAAGTCAGGCCAGGAACTCAAGTGAGACCCTGGAGGCAGGACTGGAGCAGAAGCAGAGATGATGGAAGAACGCTACTTACTGGCTTGCTCCTCACAACTTTCTCAGTTTGGTTTCTATATATGCCAGTACCACTGGCCCAGGGTAACACCACTCACAATGGGCTCAGCTTTCCCACATCAATCCACCATTAATCAAAAAAATGCCACAGAGGTTTGCCTACAGGCTAATCTTGTGGAGGGATTTTCTCAAGTGTGGTTCCTTTCTCTGAGATGATACCAGCTTATGTCAAGAAGGCAGACAACTAGGCAGCACGCAGTGTGCATGTAAAATGTTACTGAATAGACATCCAGTGACGCTAACTTTCTTCCACTGAAGTATTGAAAGTCAGTTATAGAGACAATTAGAGCGTGGGAGGATCTGCTGATTGTGTTGATCTTGTATATGTCGTTATTCACTTTTCATATGAATGTATTTAACTTAGGCTGTTTATCGTTTTAGCCCGTGCATTAAAACCTCTTGTGTTTTCAGTATGCTCACGCTGTTCCTCTTTCTCTTCCTCTTCTCCTCCTCAGCCTCATTCTCTACGTCTTCCCTTACCTTGTGTTTTCTGAAGAACTAGAGAACAGGGGTGAGGAGGAGAAGGAGATGGTACTAAGTTCACAAGTCTATCTCTAGCAATTTGCGGACGCGCTCACACTGCATTTGTAATGTACTGCCCCTTCACTGTAAGGACGAATCGATGATGAGAACTCATCTGTACTCTTTATTGCATCTCCCCTCCCCCGCCCCATTCCAACTACTCATAATATTTAAAAATGATGCAATAAGAGTTTATGGTTTTTTTTGGTGATGAATTTTAAGTCAAAAATGGTCTACACTAAAATTAAAAACAAGCCAGCAGCTTAAAGTGGAAACAGTTGGTACATAAGAGGTCTTACAGTTTTCATGCAATTACCAGGAAGCATCTGTCTCTCGGTGCTGAGGCAGCTTGTTGACCTTATCCCTTTACTGTTTTCCTTTGCAATCCCAGTAAGCATCTTAAGAAAAAAAAAAAGGCAGAAAAGCACATCTGTCATCATGAGAATGTGGTGAACACTAGGAAACAGCAAATCATGGTTCCTGGGAAGCTTGTAGTAGCTGAGGCTGTCCCTTGCATGAGTTGCTTTCTGTTCATTTTTCCTTCATTCCGATGACATTTGTCAGCCTCTCTGGCAAGGATCCAAGTGTGAACTTGGATAGCGCAGCTATGTCCTCAGATTCTTCCTGGGTATGTAGCTATCATTAGCCCACAAAGGAAAATAAGAGGAGAGTCAATCTCTTTTTAGAGTTAAATCAAATACAATCATCAGCATCAGCAGCAATGATAATATTTCCAGCGCTCCAGAAACTTCCAAGTGAGCTTCTAAGATGTTATGTAAGCTAAATATATTGATCTGGATATTATAGTCATAGAATGTTGATCCAGAAGGACTTCTGGAGGTCATTCAGTCCACATCAACTCCTTGACTCCTCTCTTTTTATTCAGTCATCCTATGGTGTCACTGGGGGACTGGTTGCAGGAGGCTACAGAGGAAGAAATCCAATGATTCTCCAGTCTCAGACCTGAGACGATGTATCTGCATGCAATCTATTCTTACTCCAAGAGATAAAACATTTATTACATTTAATTATTTGTTCTTCACATTCTCTCTCTCTCTCTCTCTCTCTCTCTCTCTCTCTCTCTCTCTCTGTCTCTCTCTCTCCCTCTCTCTGTATGTATGTATACATAGGCAGCTAAGAAGACTTGGAGGTCAATTTTCTCGGTCTGTTATGTGGCTCCTCAGAGTCAGACTCAGAGCATCAGGCTCGGCAATAGGTGCCCTTACCCACGGAGTCATCTCACCAGCTCCCCCTGTATACTTTAAACCCTATCTATATTACTAGGAGATCTAGCACAATGCAGACTCTGTGAGTCGTTGCCACACTGCAGTATGTTGAAGATCATGGAAACAGACTGTCTTATGTTCCACACAAGCACAATGTTTGGGGGATGTATTTGGAACTGTAGTTGTTTAAAACTGTAGATATTCGACCTGAGATTATGGAGAGCCAAATATACAGTGAGCAGCCAACTCAACTGTTTGTGCTTTAAATTTATGTTGGCAATTAAATTTAATTGGAAACATAATGGCATGTCAGAAATGTCATTTTTTAATGACATGGCCTTTCCCTCTTCCCTTAAATCTTTGCTCTCAACCAACAGATTCCTAGCGTTATGCGGTTCTTACGGAGTATAGTTCTTACATTACCCTCTCACATACTTGCTAGAATCAGCTTTGGCAAGGGAGGGAACACAAGACAATGTCAATAGTGAGATCCCTATTCATTATGGTGTAATAGCGCAATATTGCCACCAGATGGAAGCATAGCACACACATTCCCATCCACACCCAGGTTTTTCTTTTTTAAAAAATATATTTTTATTTATTTTTTAAAATCAAATCATAATTTTTTACTTATTCACACAGGGGTTATAAACAGAAAAAGGCAGGACGTGGGGAAGGGGATGACATTGGAGCATGGGTGTTCAGGGAGAATACAGATGTCTTCCAGAACAGGGTATTGGCTGGGTGAAGGTTCATGGGACAGGTCACTATGACTCTGCTTATGATTCACTTGTCCTTATCTAAGTTGGTATTATCTGCCAAGGCTACCTATTTACAAGGTCTATGACTACTCAGGCTGATAAATTTTCCCAAAAGCTGCCTGTTTACAATAGCTTATAGCCATCTGTTTCAATGTTTTTCCACTGAGACCCAAGACTTGGTGTTAGTATACATGTGTGACAGGCCTATTGCTGATTTTAGGCCTTCAGTGTATAAGCAGGGATTCCCCTGACATCTCCTCCCTTCTCTAAGTATAGAAGGGCTGTGGTGATTCTAATCTTGCAAAGGCAGGGATAGAAGCCTGACCTCCAGTAATTGAAGGGGACTTTGTAATGGCTCCGGTCCCCCTGTCGTTGACCAGTGAGGCATGAGGGCCATACCCATCCTGATGTCTTTTTCCTGGAGAGGGGATACTTTTGACACCAACCCCTAAGCAGTCAGGCTTGTCCCTCAGGGAACCAAGAGAGATATTTTTAACTTTTATTGATATTCCCTTGCAGTGCTTAGCCTCACAGCCTAAGCAAGAATTCAGATCGCCAGTCAGACGGGATTCTGGGTGGCCCTTCTCTGGTCTTAAACACCTCTAAGTGAAGGAAAATTAACTCACTTGTTAACACAGGGGAGAGGGAAAAAGAAGATTAATGAAAAGTAGTAGAACTGTTTAAGCAACAATAAGAAATTAAATTCTGTTACTTTCCTTTCTTGAATGGTGATTAGTGATATTTATTTCTTATATTGAACAGTAAGCATAGTTTTAAGGTTCTACACCTCCTATACCAATAAAGTAGTTTTATTTGTAAGTACCAAGAATGAACACATTGGAAGCACAAGCCTTCTGTCAAAACGACTTGCTAACATGAACACCATTTGACACAGATTCACAGGAACTGGGAGGCAGAGCTCTTGGGGCTGAATGAGGAAGGTTCTGAGTGATCCTAAAGCTTCTTCATACTCTCCAAGAACTCACAGATGATTTAAATTTTGGGGTGGGCCAACTGAAATCCTTGGCTGTGGCTCAGATGGTAACTGACGGATCTCCCTTATCCAGATCAGCGGAGGGAGCTCTTCAGCACTGATCCAGCTAACCCATCAAATGCTGCCCACTGACAGGGGTGAGTTGTGTTGTGTGTGGGTGTGTTGGGGGGAGAGAGTCAGTTCTCCTCTTCTCATGCCTTCAGGGCCAGCTCACTCAGCTCCCTCCGCCAGAGCCAGCTCTACGATGCTGCCCAGGCAGGGCTTCCTTACTCTGCTCTACTGTATGCTGTAGCTGGTAAGAGGCGGGGCCTGTTCTGGGTAGCCCTTGGACACTCCTGGGGCTGCACCGTATGGATCCAGAGATGGTCCTTAGCAGCAGCACAGGCTGGGACTTCACCAAGTCCTCAGGTGGCAGAGCTGGCTACTCACACCAGGCTTTTCCTCTCCACCCTCGAATCTCCAGTTCAGTCTCTCTTCATAATGCTCAAACTGTTCCGTTTCTCTTTCTCTTCCATCTGACTTCCACACGTTTTCACATTGTAGTGACTCCCGCTGTAAGCAGGCTACGCAGCTGGTAGGCCTCTGGATAACCCAGCCCTTCCTGAGCCACCTGGCATAGTGGCAAGTGGGACTCAAAGTGTCTACAGCCCATCAGTGTGTCAGGGCAGAGGCTAGTCTCTGGACCTCTGTCTTTTCCCTCCCACTCTGGGTTGCGTTGCACCAGGCAGGCCTCTGTGCCTACAGCCCACCTACAGCCCACCTACAGCCCACCTACAGCCCACCTACAGCCCACCTACAGCCACCCAAACTGGGCTGTGCCAAGTGGGTCTCTGGATGTCATCCTCCTCCTGTGTGGTGGCATGCGAGCCTCTGTGTCTTTCCTACTTTTTATTCATTTACTATTCTATTTTATATTTTTTTTCTTCTCTCATACATTACATGCCGACTGTAGTTTCCTCTCCCTATACTCTTTCTTCCCAGTCCTCCCTGGCCACCTCCCCTCTCCCTCAGATCCACCTCCCTCAAACCCCCCCCCCCCCCGTTTCCCTTAAAAAGAAGAGCAGGCATTTCAGGGATGTCAACTGAATATGGCATAACATGTTCCAAGACTAGGCTCAGACCTTCGTCAAGGCTGGACAAGGTGACCCAGTAGGAGGAAAAGATTTTAAAATGAGGCAAACGAGTCAGAGATGACCTCTATTCCCACTGTTAGGAGTACCACAAGAAGACCAAGTTACACAACCGTAACATATATGGACTTAGCTCAGACCCAGACAGACTCCGTGAACCCCTATGAACCTCACTTAGATGATTCTGTGGGCTGTGTTCTCTTGGTGGCCTTGACCCCTCTGGCTCCTGCATGCTCCTCACCCCTCCCCATTGTGTTGTTCCTCTGCCTCCACTTAGTGTTTGGCTGTGGTTCTCTAAATCTGCTCCCATCAGTTGCTGGATGATGTCTCTCTGATGACAATTGGGCTAGGCACAGATCTATTAATATAGCAGCATATCATTAGTAATCATTTCATTGACTTTTCCCTCCAGTCGTGTTTGGTTGTATCCTAGGTCTCTGGGCTATCCAGCCTCTGGGTCTTGACTACCCAGGCAGTGTCAGGCATGGAGTCCCTCTCATGTCCTGGGCCCCAAGTTGGACCAGTCATTGCTGAACACTCCCAAAAGTTCTGCAGCACCTTCTATTGAGAATTTATTCTTTGCTGAACTCCTGTGATTGGACACACAGCTCTTTCCTTCCTTGTCTTATTTTCCTTAGGTATCTTCCGTAATGCTGGCTTGGTGGTCAGGGCATATTCGGTTTACATTTAATTGCAAGTTCTTTGCTTCATTTTTGCTTTTAAAGGATAACGTTGCCTAAGATAGTAATCTTGGTCGGCAGTTGTTTGTACCAGGGCTTGAAATCCATCATCCAGACTTCTGGCCTGCCAGTCTGCCTTCATGCTCATAGGCTTAGTTGTATAATGAACATTATACTTTCTGTTGTAGCATTTGGTGTCATTTCTTTGGTACCATTTGATTTGAACTATGATGTGACATGGGTGGTTATTTTGTGGTTCTGCTTGTTGGTTTGAATTCTAAATCCACATGCAGTTGTGGGACCATTTCTTACACAGGAACAATTTTTCTTGAAATTTTGTTGAATAATCTCTGTCTTTTTTTTGTATCTCAGTTTCATCTTCAACACCACCGATTCATAAACTTGGTTTCTTACTTATTACAGTTAATTAGCTTATTACCATAATGAATTCAGTAATTCCTGATTCTTGTCATCACCTGCTAGTATTTGTTCTTCCACATGACCTTGTCTGTTGGGTTTTATACTGAATTTTAAATTTTGATTTACTGACATTCCCATTTCTTAAGTTTTTCATTTATTTTAAGAATAGCTATCTTTATGTTGAAATTTTCATTTATTTTTATTTATTTTTTGTACATATGCATACAGGAGGTGCATACTTGTTTATATGTACATTAATGTGTATGCAGGCACATGCTTATTTGTGTGCATGTGTGTGCCTGTTCACTCATATGTGTTTGTGTGAACGTATGAAGGTCAGAGGTCAATCATACTGTAAGCATGATTTAATTTTTGAAACACAGTCTTTCATTGGTTTGGAATTTGTCAAGTACGCTAGCTGTCTGACCATTGAACCTCACAGATTTGCCTGTGTCTGCTTTCAGAGTGTTGGATTACAAGCACATACCACATGTCACCATGTCTGTTTATAAAAATGTTTTAGCCCTTGTTTGCAACACAAGCACTTTACCAACTGAAATGTCTTCCCAAACCCTTGTCCACCTCTTAAATATCCCTACAAAGTCTTGAATTGATGCTTTTATTTCATTTACCATTTTATTTGAATTGTCCTTAAGGTCACTATAATTTTAAAACCATATTTCTGCACCGAGGGAGATAGTTTAGTAGATAAAGTTATTGGAATACAAGTTCGAGGACCTCAGTTCATCTCCAGAATCCACCTGAAAAGTCAGCTGAAGAGGCAGGCATAGATGGCTTCCTGGGTTCTACCAGCTGACCAGTTTAGCCTGCTTAGCAAATTTTAAGTTGGTGAGAGACCTCCATCTCAAAAATAAAAAGGAAATCACCTGAAGAATGACACCCGAAGTTTACCTCTGCTCTCTACACAAATCCATTCACACATGTACACGCACATATATGCAAAAGGAAAAATATGTAAACATACACACACACACACCACCCTAATCCAAACATTTGAATTGCTTTTGTGGACTGTTACTCACGTCAGTTGATTTTGATTCAATACTTGAACTTTGAGAGCACCAGGCTGATTTACTTTTTCAAGTGTCTTGGTCTTTGTTCTAACCGGACATCTTTTAGGATGCTGTGATGGTTTGAAAATGCTTGGCCCTTGGAAAGTGGTACTGTGAGGAGGTGTGGCCTTATTGAAGGATATGTGGCTTTGTTAGAGGAAGTATGTCACTGTAGAGGTGAGCTTTGAGGTTTTATATATATATATATGTATATGTATATGTATATGTATATGTATATGTATATGTATATGTATATGTGTGTATGTATATATGTCTGGCCAGTGGAATACAGAGGCTCCTTCTAGATAGCTGCAGAAGACTGTCTCTTTCTGGCTGCTTTTGAATCAAGTTGTAGAACTCAGTTTCTCCAGCACCATGTCTGCCTGCATGCTGCCATGCTTCCTGGCATGATGATAATAGATTGAACCTCTGAAAGTTACAAGCCAACCCAAATTAAATGCTCACTTTTAGAAGAATTGCTTGGGTCATGGTGTCTCTTGACAGCAATGAAACCCAAGCTAAGACAGAAGTTGATACCAGAAGTGGGCTATTGCTGTGATAGGTCTGACCATGTTTTTATTTGGAGAAATGTGGATTTTTGGACTTTGGATTAGAGTAACAGTGAAATGCTTTAAGTGAGCCTTAAGGGGCCATACTAACAGAAGCATGGAAGACAGTTCTAAGGGTGATTTGAACTGTGAAGGCTTGGATCAAGAGGCTTCAGAGAATTTTAGTATGTTCCTTAGAGATTGTTCTTGTGATGTTTTGGTGAACAATGTGGTCTAGGCATGGTGGGATACACCTTCAATCCCAGCACTCAGGAGACAGAAGCATGCAGATCTCTGAGTTCAAAGTCAGTCTACAGAGCAAGTTCCCAGACAGTCAAGCTTAGGCAGTGAATGAAATCATTGAAAACAGAAAGCTGGTAAAGACATAATAGAACAAGGGTGCCATGTTGCAGTTCCTGCAAGCAGAAGAACTCGGCAGCTTTGGCCGTGTGGCTCTGGCTTTAGAGTGAAGAATATTAGAGACTACTGGGACAGTTGATGTTGGTTAGCTGGAGCTAAGAAATTAGCAATGACTGAGAAGAGACCAGAACACTGAGGTGAAATCTTCTGGGAAGTGTATTTTGAGAGCACAAGGAAACTGTGTTCTGAAGATAGCAGAGCTGTACCTCATGCAGGCAGCTGGACTTTGTAAGAATGTGTAAGAACCACTCAGGTGGCACTAGTTTTGAAAGCATGAAGAGGTAGTAGAGGGCAGCTGAGGTTTGGAGCTGTGAAGACAGCCTATGAGAGGCAATTGATCTCCTAGTTGCAACAGGAGATCCCAGTGTATAGGAGATGCTAGTACCATGGAATGACCACCAAGAACAGTAGCAGTAGTGGAGTGGAGTCAGCCAGAGCCTAGAGTGCTACAGAGGGCAGAGCTGGAGAAGTGACCCAAGCCCTTTGCAGGAACCTAGAAGATCATGTGTGGACCTCAGACATTGGAACAAGAAACTATGAAGTTGAAGTTGCCTTGGATAACCCAAGATGTTAGAGATGTCAGAGCCGTGGGTTATCTGCTGAGGAAAACTGCTATCAGGGAGTGGAACCAGCCCAAGAGAAAGAAGTGTGTTATAGTCATCCAAGCTAAAAGGATTTGGACATCAGACAGGCAGAGTTTGGAGTTTGCCCTGCTGTCTTTTTCTCTTGCTTTTTGTCCAGGATTTACTCACTATGATGTTTTAGATTGGTTCTGTATATCCTGTGATGCTGGAAGTATGTGATCTGCTTTTTTATTTTGTCTTTATAGGGGATTACAGTTAAGAGATTACAACAATTACAGAAGAACTTTGAACTTTGGACTTTTAAACATTGTTGAGACTGTGATGAACTATTGGGGACTTTTGAAGTTAGATTAAACATATTTTTTTTATTATACTATGGGTAGGTATGGCCCCCATAGACTCTTGTGCTTGAAAAAGCCCATGGGGCCAGGGAATGGAATGTGGTGATCTGAATATGCTTGGCCCTTTGGAAGTGGCGCTATGAGGAGGTGTGGCATTTGTAAGAAGTGTAGCCTTGTTAGAGGATGTATATTACTGTGGAGGCCAGGCTTTGAGGTCTCATATATATATTCAAGTCTGACCAGTGGCATCTAGGGCCTCCTCCTAGCTGACTGCAGAAGACAGTCTCTTCCTGGCTGCCTGTGAATCAGGATGTAGAACACTTTGCTCCACCTGCACCAAGTTTGCCTGCGTACTGCCATGCTTCCTGCCATGATGATAATAGACTGAAACTCTGAAACTGTAAGCCATCCCCAGTGAAATGTTTGCCATATAAGAGTTGCTTGGGTCGTGGCATGTTTCTTCACAGCAGTGAAACCCAAACCAAGATAGATGGCTATCTCTTCTCATTTGCATGAGAAATTGTTTTAATATACAGCCTCCTTGTCTGAGTTCAATCCTCAAAAGTGTCCCGAGAGGAGAAAACATGTATGATAACAATGAAAACACTAAAACAAGCCAAATAGGCAATTAAAAAATTATTAAAATAATGCAGCAATAACTATAGAAATCAAATAAATAAAAGATATTTTTGAATATTTTGTATTATAATGTAAAAATTAACAAACATAAAGATACTGCTAGCCTCGCTGATAGATAGAAAGCATGACTAGCAGTTTGACCTGCAGCTGATAAGATCAATAGTGAGCCAAGCTGCAGGGCTGCAGGCACAGAGGACAGGGTGGTGTGTAGTGGCCTGGAGTTCCCTCAGAAACATGTCATAAGTGAACAAGGCCAGTCCTAGGCCCACCAATGGGCACCTGGCATGGAGCACCCGCAGTTGCAGCCCCTACTGCTTGCCCTTCTGAAGGGAGATAGAGAATGTGGGCAAATAGCACTTCCTGCAGGCTACAAGCAGTAAGGTTGAGCCTGGTGAGCCTTGGAGTGACAGACATTGAGGGCAGAGAGGTGTGTGGTATCCAGGGGCTCACATAAAATCTACCCTCAGATGCCCTGCCTAGCTGCAATATTACCCTGGCTCTGGGCAACAACAGGTTATCTGAGACAAGTCTCAGCATTGATTCAGTATTTATGGTGCTTCAGAAAGCAGAAACCTTGAACCAGACCAATGCATATTTGCAAAGCTGTCTGGGGAAAAGAAAAACAAACAAACAAACAAACAAACAACAAACAAAACCCCAAAAAACAAAAATCGAAAAACAAAACAAACGACATATAGATATATTACACACTGAAGTGTCCAGCGCCACTGTGATGAATGATATTTGGTGGAGAGGTGGGAAAGAGAGGAGACAACGGAGTGGAGAGTCAGTGGTGGAGAGAGGCGGAACTAGAGATGCCGCAGCAGTGATAGGTGAGAGAGAAGGCTGCAGAGGGTGGGGATGGGGGATGTTGTTGCCCAGTAGGGCCGACAGGGAGGTGTGCAGCAGCCTGGAGCTTGCAGGCCAACTCAGTCTCCGAACACACTGCCCATTTGCAAGATTGCTCTGCTTGTGAGCAATGACAGGATGTCCAAGAGAAAGAACAGTTTGGTTTTTGAATTGGACCTTCTTTAAAAATCTCGATGAAGGTCATATGAATGTTCTTGGTCTGAGCCGCCTCCCGAGACTATGCTGATGTCTGTGGGTCCTGTCCCCACTGGGGGCCATGTTGATGTTAATGGCCCATGCTACCGCTGAGAACCATGCCTGGGTCCATGGGCCTATTGCAGCTGGCGTCTGTGTTAATGTCAGTGGCCCATGTTACCACCGAAGGCAGTGCAGATAGATGTTCATGGTTCGTGTGGCCATTTGAAGCCACGTTGAAGTTAATGGGCCATGCTACCCACCAAGGGCTATGATGGTGTCTGTGGGTGAGGGCTGTGTTTGTGTCCATGGTTTTTATGCCAACGAAGACCATGCTGAACCATGCTGAGGTTAGTGGCACGTGCTGCCGCTGGGAACCACATGGTGTTTCCAGAAACCGTGTGTGAATCCATGCTCTCTGGTCCTACTGACTCTATAAAGGGCAAAGAAGCTACTTTTGACATGGTATTGATAACTGCACGTTCACAGTTGAGAAAGAGAAATACCACAAACTCCTACCCCCTACCCTCTCTCATCCTCCCAAAAAAGTAACAGCCTAGACAGAAAGAAAGCCGTTGAAGAAAAGTCCTTTAAAAACTGTGATAAGGATGCTGAAGTGTAGCTCTCCACAATTCATGGCTTTTGGTGGAGGGTGTGGGTGGGGAAGGACTCTGTTTTCTTTAAGAGTCTGCCCACTGGGAGTTTGACAGTGCTACAGTGAGTATATGAGCAGCACAAATTGGACTTGTTTTTCTTTTTCTTATTCTTTTATGGGGGGGGCCAGAGGGAGGGGTTTTGAACCTGTGAGGACTGGGAAGTGAGTGTGCTCAGGGTTCATGATTTGAAATTCCCAAATAATCAATAAAAATATTGTAAAAAATTAAACATAACGGTAATAGGAATAAAACAATAGAAGAGAAGGGATCCATCCTGTCTGCAGACACCAAACTCCAACACTTGCTGTTGTCAAGAGGTGCTTGCTGACAGGAACCTGGTGTGACTGCTCCTCGGGAGGTTCAGCCAGCAACTGATGAAGGCAGATGCGGATGCTTGGTACCAACCATCAGACTGAGCTCAGGGACCCTGGTGGGGAAGTTGGTGGAAGACTGGAGGAGTGGAGGGGGATTGCAACCACATAGGAAGAACAGTGTCAGCTGGCTGGACCACTCAGTGCTCCCAGTGACTAGACCACCAACCAAGGAGTGTACGGGGAGGGATCCATGGCTCCAGATACATGTGTAGCAGAGGATGGCCTTGCCTGACATTAATGGAAGCAGAGGCCCTAGATCCTGTGGAGGTTTGATGCCCCAGTGTAGGGGGATGCTAGGGCGGTGGGGTGGGGGTGGGTGGGGAGCACCCTCATAGAGACAAAGGGGAGGGGTGAGAGACGGATGTGGCGGGGGGGGGGGAATTTGTGGAGGAGGAACCAGGAAGAGTGATATCATTTGTGATGTAAACAAATGAAATGATTAATTAAAAAAATTTGATTAGAAAATAAGAAATGTGAGAGCTGCCTGGTGCTATATACCTAACCAACCACCCAAGGCTGGAGAGGTTATAGACTCTAGCAAAGAAGTTACTACTGCCAGTTCCTAAACCAACATTGCTTTTAGCTGTGTTCTATATACCCATCCTTTTACTCACAGGTAAACGTAGCTTGGTAAATGTCAAGGAGGATGTTTTGTGCAGCACGCAGATGTCACTGTAGAGACGCAGGATTGGTTAAAATGCAGAGAACTGACTGGGGAGCACAGTCTCAGCCCACACATCTACGGTGCAATTCTAAACCCAAGGCTCAGGGAACATTTCAGAAGACAGAGCGGAAAGATAACGCGAACATCTGCTGTTAGATAGCATATGTAGACACGGCAGGATGCTGCACGATGAAATCCCAGCAATATGGTTGACTAATCAAGACCTTCGTAATGGCCACACCAGTTGACATACAAATATGGAAGTGGGAAATTTCAACAATGATTTCACAAGTGCCCACCACTAGAAGAAGAGCTACAGGCAATTGGGAGGGACACTCAGTTTTCTCCAGGGGTGAGTCCCTGATAGGTTGTCCAACCCCAAGTGTGTATTTCTAACCATTTATGTATCTGAGTAACACTAAGTGGTGTGTGTGTGTGTGTGTGTGTGTGTGTTATGCATTTAAGTGGGAGTTGGGGGGCTATGGTAGGGTTTGAATGAGGGGAAGATATAGGGGTGGAAGTGACATAAATATAGTGAATTCATGTGTGAAATCCTAAATAAAATAAATATTTTAAATTAACAAAAGCAAATGAGGGAAATATGCAAACATTTGGTAAAGGCAAGAGCAGGAAAAAGATAAAAAAAAACCCTTAAAATATTAAAAGAATGTAGTAATAGATTAAAGGAAAAAATAATCAAATTAGTCATGGTTTATTTCAGATTCTATAATGTTAGAATCAGCCAGGTCTTCTTAGGGGTAGAGGGCTGTGTCTGGAGTCCATGTTAGGCTCTTCTTTGTCGTCGTCACTCATGTCAGTACTCTATCCTAGCTGAGGGTTTCTTTGGTTCAGGAAACGTTGTCAGTACCACAGCTGCATTAACTTCAGAAACTTCCATTCTTTGCACTTGGCAGTAGTGGATTGCTCTGATGAATTGTCATCTCCTCACTGGATACGTGCCCACTGGTCTCAAAGGTCACACCACAGGGATGGTAAGCCTCTAAGCTGAGTGGGGTGCCTCAAGTGCCTCAGAAAGTCCAGCCGGCAAAGCGAGGACATTTTGCATTGGAAATAGAGACTTGAGGGAACCTGGCACTTTGCCTGCTGGTCTCAGCACTTTTCTGTGCCTAGCTGTAGATAACCCTGTGGGAAGAAGAAAGCTGTAGAAACCGAACAGATTGCTGGATGTTGGCCCAGAGCTGGTACTCTCAGCAGGCAGCAGAACATATGTCACAATAAGATAATCATGGAGGTTGAGAAACTCTCTTGCTACAGGCTCAGAACTATGAGCTTCTGCAGCAATCCATAGGCAACACGGCTCACAATTCACCTCAAACATTAGACCACTGAGCAAAGGGCCTTCCATCACTCAGGCTCCCTACTGCTTAAACTTCTGAGCTGATCTCCATATGACTCTATTACTGTTTCTTAGGTGGTCTTCTTGCCTACACACTGGGGCAGGGTGTCCCTACATACTCTCATTTATGATAGTTCTTTTTTTTATTTTTTAAAGCTTATTATATTATGTGTGTGGGTGTTGTTTTCTCTTTGTGTACCACGTGCGTGCCTGGTGCCTGAGAAGGTCAGAAGAGAGCACGGGATCCTCTGGGACTGGAGCTACAGATGGCTGTGAGCCACCATGATTCTAGAAATTGAACCCAGGTCCTCCAGAAGTGCAGTTAGTGCTCTTAACCTCTGAGCAACCTCTCCAGCCCCAGTAGTTCTTTGTTTTTAGGTCTTAAGTCAGTCTTAGTCTTAAGGGATAGACCCTCTGCAAGTTGGGAGAATAATATGATGGGTTTCTTTCCCAATGCTGATATGCCATTAGTAATAATCCATGCAATGGGTTTTAGCCTTGTGAGAACTGTTGGTTTCTCCTGCATTAAAGACTGCCAGTTTCTTGCCACCAGAGTTACCTTGTCACATCTTGTAACTGTGGCTTTGATGTTCCCCTACCTACTTTTTAAGAGCCCAGGTTTACAGCTTTTCTGTGTCACCTTTCTGTTTCTCTGAGCTTTAAGTTGTCCTTGACTTCAATTCCTAAATCTTAGTACTCTTCTCTCTCTTGCTTCCTAGAATATAGTCTCTTCTTTGTTACACCGACTCATCTTATTCACAAAGTCAGATGGAGAAAACCACAAAGCTGCCACCTTGCCCCTGATGTCACTGCTGGAGCATCCAAAAATCACATAACTATTAAACAGTTAACTGATTAAACTAAGAGTGCACAGTGACATCTAAAACATTAAAAAAGTAAAATAAATCAGACCCCAAACAGTGCATGTTATATGATTTCAGTTTAAAAACACAGGAAAGAGCCCCAACAAATAATTATTTGCACTGATGATCCATTTCCTCGAAAGTAGATAGCAACTTGAAGGAGGGAGGATTAATTGCTCATGGTTCATGGCACAGAAGACATGGGGCCTGGGAGTGGCTCAGTTCATGCCCACAGAAGCATGAGGCAGCTCGTCATATCATGGTGGATGGCCTTGAGACAGAAAGTTCATTGACAAAAGAGATGGGAATTATCTTCAAAGGTTCACTCCTATATACCCACAACTTATCTAAACACTAATGCTACTTGCAAACCCAGTGTTCAAACACATGAGCCTCTGGGGAACATTTTACATTGAAACCATAGTGGAGTGTAATGGAAAGTTGAGAAGAAATAAGTTTGCACTTAATCTTGAGGACAGAAAATCTAGAGAAGTTGAAATGGTGTAGTTATTGATGATCTTAGTAGTTTGTATACTAGATTATTTGGTAACCATGTTTCTTGAAACAAGAAATTTGGAAAGAGTTCTAGTCTTAAAGACGGAGTTGTAAAACTCTTTGTCTTAGATTTGAATGTGTTAATTATAAAGATACTGAAAAAATAACTTTAATTCTTTTATCTATTTTTATATCAGGTTATTTAGTTTTTGTAATAGAGCTGTTTGAGTCCTTTAAATATTTCCCTGTATAGCTGAATAGTAAACAGTCCATTTTCATATGAACCTCATTTTTGTTATCCATTCATCAGTTGATAGACATCTGGGAGGATTCCATTTTCTGACGTCTGTGAATAGAGTAGCAATGAATAAAGGTGAGCAAATATCTCTGTAGTAGATCACCGAGTCTCTTTGAAATATGACTAGGAATCATACAGCTGGATCATATGGTAGATATAGTTCTAATTTTTTGAAGAACAACTGGTTTCCAGGGTAGTCGTGCGGATTTTCATTCCCATCAACAGTGAGTAAGTATTACTCATTCCTTGTCCAGGGCATGCACTCACCAGTGAGGTCACACACAGACACCAAAGTTCTTCAGCAGATCTTTATTACAATGTTATAGAGGAAAGACCCGCTGGAAAAAGGCCAGCTGGTGGAAAACCGGCTGGGAGGAAAGGCCCCGAGCCCCGAGAAGGTCCTGGTTAAATACCCCCTGGAGTGGCGTGTACATATCTGGTTGGTTAATTGCCCATAAAATCCTATATGCCCCGGGATGGGCTGTGACTTCCCATGCTTTCCCCTTACACAAAGGCAGTAAATTACAGAACTTGTGAGAGTATCAGATTGCCAGCGCTGTCTCTGCCTTCCACAGCTCTCTACATCTCCCCCTTTTTGTTTTAAATGAGAATCACAGGCACTGGCCATTTCCCGTGTCTTAGGCTAGTTTACGTTCTTCCATAGCCAGCACCAAAAAATGGTGAGCTCCCTGTCTTAGGCTACGAGGGTTGCACCCACACCTGGCATTCATTGAATGTGCGCTCCAGGTTGTGGCCCCTCTTAGTGCCCGTCACCGGGTAAACTCACAGCTCGTGGTGTACCTCTGGCATATGGCATCAACCTATTCCCGTCGTTGGGACCAATGGCAGCTGGCCTGGAGACGAAAAGATAGAGTTGCCCTTGGCCTGTCTGGTGCGGTACCAATATGACTCAAACTCAAGCCCGATCAAGCAAATTCCATCATGGGGAATAAGCGATCAAGGACTAATAGTTTGATACAGTCTTCCCTACCTTACCAGGTGCAATGGAAACAAGTCCTCTGGGTGCAAAGGCTAGGGGAAACCGAAAGAGATGCAAACACCCATCCCTGTGCAATGGAGTCATCTCCTAGGGGTGCAAGGGCTGTTTGTCTCAAAATTCAGGTACCAGAGCTACTCAGACAAGGACCAGTCAGGCTAAAACTCCTCACCAACCCAGTGTAATGGGCTGAGCACTTGGGGTGCAGCGGTTGACGGATCTGTTTGTTGGCTATATCTTAACATAGACAACCAGATTTTGGGAGATGAACCTTGTTCTAAGGCCACAAGTGTTTGGGTAATCACGACTTTGTCATGTTTCTGTTGATCTCTGAGCTTGTAAACCAACCAGAGTATGAACACTAATCCGCAACACAGGGTTGTACCAAACAGGCCTACTCCCACCAACTCTTTAAAGAAAGAGAAGGCTGAAGAAATCCAGGAAGAAAGTCTTTCAGTCAGCGAAAGGTCCATGCGTGTTGAGTTGATGGCCATCACTGCTACTCACAACTTCTCTAGAAGTTCATCAAATCCTTCTGACTATTCTCCTGTTAGGTAACGAGACAATTGTCTGGATAAATTAGCTGTTCGAGTAAAGTTTTCATATTGAACACTAGTAATACAGAGTGTTCCCAGTTTTCTTTCACATCTCAATTGTGCCAATTGAAAAAGAATGTCCAATCTTTCTTCTATCAAATCTAGGCGCTGATTAGCAATCATCAATCCGCCTTTCAATTCAGCACTCGTAGAAGTATGGATGTTGACTGCCTCCGCCACTGTAGTGGACAGCTGATTTAAGGCTGCTGTTGTTTGAACTTTGGTTGTCATAGCAATCCCAGCAGCTGTAGCTGCAATGGCACTAACTGATATTGCCGTTATTATGGCTGCAGTTATGTCAAAGTCTCTTTTTTGTCTGAATAATGATAGAGTAGAGGGTGTTTCAACGGGAACAGGGACCCATCGTGGCACTCTGGCAACCATGGCACGCTTAGCTTGTCTAACAGCCCAACACTGAGACATCATGCATGAATCATTAGTGCATTTTTCAAATGAGGAGTTTGAAAGAATAAACAAGAAGGGTGGAAAGACACACACTAGAGTAGGTGAAAATACCGTTTGATTTACAATAATCTTGTTAACTCCAGTAATTAACTGAATAGGATTTGTCAACTGAGGGATCGGATCTGAACTCTGTTTCACCATAGTTCCATTAATAACTCCTGTAAAGGATGTTCTTCTTGCTGCTCCGCCCTGGAGAAAGGCTAGTGGGTTGAGGTCGGTACAACTGCCATTAACTCCACAGAGTAGCCATTTGTGAAAAGGATTCATACTAATGCTCTGTAGAAAAGGACCTTTTCTCATTATCGCGTCAGCTCTAGGATCTTCCAGCATATTAGGTGAAAAGGAAAAAGTTTCATTGGTATCTGCCCATCGTGTTACTCTGGATTGACAATCAGACCAAGGCAGAACAACTCCCTCATCTTCTAGACTACAAAAGGAAGAGACCTTAGGTTGACGAGGATGCTCTCCATCCATAAGTTTGGGTGATAAAAATGTTCCATTTATCCAAATGGCTGGTTGCAAAAAGGACTGTGAGAACTCTTTGACATAACTATTGTCCTTTTCATTATTATTCTTTTTGGTTGTTAATTTAACCCAGCTTCTCTTTTCATAAAACCACCCCAAGGTTCTCTTCGAGAGAGTTATACAGTTTCTTGTCTCAGTAATCTGAAAACAGAGAGAACCTCGTTCAGGCAAGGAGCGATTTTCCCCCAGGGGGGGCGTGCGTTTTATCATAGGGAAGATAAGGCAGCCCCATGGTTTTATTAGTTGTAAGAAATCTTGGAAACACCATGGCATCATGTCTAACAGGTATGGGTTTAGGAAAAGCAGATAATATAGCCCATCGTTGTTCTCCCCATATACTAGGAACCCAAATCTGGAGGGTCCAAATTAGGACTGGAAGAGTCTGTAGATGAATTCTTCGGGGTGTCATCTTCAGTCGTCACGAGTCTTCGTGTTAGTCGCTCTGGTAGCCAAAATGGATTGTCTTCTTTCTGTGGAAAAACACAAACCGCTCCCCTGGATCCTATTAAAATAGGATCCGGGCCTTTCCATTGTCTGGTCAAGACGTCCTTCCACTTGACCATCTCCTTTGGCCTATCAGGCTCTAAACAATGACGGTCAGCAGCCGAATGGCCCTGACTGTCCAAATTTAAAAAATTGAGAGTAAAGAGTGCTATAGAAATGGTGACTCGTGGCACTGAGGGTAGAGCCTCCTCGACTCCCCCTTTTTGATTTAAAAGATAAGATTTAACAGTGTGATGAGCCCGTTTTATAATGCCTTGTCCTTGAGGATTGTATGGTAGACCTGTCAGGTGAGTCACCTCCATTTGGCAACAAAATTGTCCAAACTTCTGAGACGTATAAGTTGAGAATTTTAGGCTTTCCCCAGGCACTCCAGGCCTCAAGGCAATGTTGGATAACATGTGTTGCCTTTTCTCCCGATAAAGGGGGGCAAATATAATTCCGGAACAAGTGTCAATAGAATCATGTAAATATTGAAGTCTTCCAAAGGATGGGATATGGGTAACATCCATTTGCCATGATTAATCATGTGTAAGTCCTCAAGGCTTAACACCGTTATGAAAACTGAGGACACTGAGAAGAAGTTTTTGTTATTTAACTTGTACACTTTCTAGAAATATCAATTTATAGTCTCAAACTATTATTATTTTGATGATATAAGAAATAAGATTGTATGGCCAATTGTTTTTATATGGTCTATAATTTGACTGGTATACAAATCTGCTCTGGCATTGCCCTGGGTTCTAGGCAATCCAATGAACCCTTAAATGTCTTATAAAGAAACAGTACATGTTTCTTAAATTAAGCTGTATTTCTATAATTAACTGTAAAATTTGAGAATTAGTAATATCTAAAAAAGGCAACAATTTTAAGTAGTTACAAACCATGAGCCATAGCCATATCTGGCTATGAGTGTACCAATTGAAAGCTTGAATTTTCAGCATTTCAAACAGTGTCTACAGCACATAATTTAATTATTTGTGTTGAAGCAGGGGAAAATTCAAGAAAATGTACATGTGATATAATTACATATATTGCCTAATAAATTGATGAGGCATCTGTAAATATAGTAAATATTTTTTCTATGGGCTGCATGTAAATTTATAGGAAAAACAAAAGCATGTATAGAGAACAACTGTTAACAACTTGTCTTATGGATAATGATTATCAATTTTGTCTAAAACTTTGCCAAGTAATAGGTCAAATATCATTATTCTCCAATAACCAACTTAATTTCTATTTGGAATAAAGAATTAGCATTTCATCTAAAATATTTTCAGGATTCTATCTTACAATCCTGTATTAATACTGTAATAGTTTCATAATAAGATGTTTAAACTTTACTTGTACATGAAGAAGGATGAAACCACATTAATGGTTTCTTTGGCTAAAGGTCTGTTGTGAGTACATGAGTAGCAATAATGTAAACAGCCAACAATGTATCATGGTCTAGATAATTTATCTTTTAATGACTAACAGCTTATTCTATACTTTTACAAAGCTATCTATCCCTCATCAGTTAACTCTCGAGGGGAATTAGGATTTGTATCTCTCTTGAAAAACATCGAACAGAGGTTCAAGTCCTCTTATGGTAAGTTTAAGATGAGGTTTTAGCCAATTAATATTTGTTAACTTGATTTTTAAGAATCATTAAAAGTAAACCAATTTTTGTATGTACGCCTGTAAGCCAGAAGAGGGCGCTAAATCTCACCACAAATGGTTGTGAGCCACCACGTGGCTGCTGTGAATTGAACTCTTAATATTTTTAGTTGTGTGTCCAGCCTTTAATGGCTGAGCCATCTCTCTAGCCCCCATTATCCATTCTTATTGGAATTTTTTGTGTCACAATCTGTTTAAGATGTAACTGAATTCTCAAATATTAAAAACTCATTGTATTTGAGTAAGGGCGTACAGAAAAACTCTTTTTAGAGATATCAGTTAACAAAATGAATAAAATACACTGAGAGATTTAAATGTTTAACTTCTGTATTAAAGCAATAACAAATTCTTATATAAGACTATTAATCATTCTTTGAGGCAGCCTTTTAATGACATTGTTCCATGGGCTCTCAAGAATCACTAATAAATTCATTGGATTTAAATCTCATCACCTTTACCAGGATGTAAAGGAATAATAAAAACAATCTTTTAAATCTATAATAATTCTATGTATTTACTAGAATGGTAACCGATGTAGGCAAGACAGGCTGTAATGTCTCATTAATGTCATAAATCTTAAATTTGAACTTTGTTTTTGGTTTAACTGAATAAGCAACTCCTTTTAGTTGAATGAGGGATCAGACAAACGGCAGGTTAAAGGCAGTTTTGTCTTCTAATAATTGTTACATCAGCCCCAGTATCTATTAATTCTTATTGGGGAGAGCAGCTTTTACTGTATTTTGTCAAACATTCAGAGCCATTGCCATAGCGGCAAATCTCTCAAACTGAATGGCTGTAAAATTAGCATCAAACCCATGCTTTTGAACTGACTCAGCAAGTTCCTTAATAGAAGTATATTCTACCGATGTGTAAACGAAACTTCTTTCCACAGCTTTAAACACTGGAAAGGCTTGAAACATCTTTCCTTTGTTTTCCTTTGAAAAGAGTTCTGTGCAGCACTCACCTGCATAAGGCGGGGGAGCGCACGGAGCGCCGCAGCGGCTCGGGTTTTCACCTCGGGCGGGGGAGCCGCTGCCGCATAAGGCGAGGGAGTGCGTGGGGAGCGCTGCGGCGGCTCGGATTTTCACCGCGGGCAGGGGAGCTCGCACGTGGTTTCTAATCTCCGCCTCTCTTTGTTTTCTATTCTGCGACGCAGTCGCCCATGTGAATGGTATCTTTCCGCCTCAAAGCAGACTATTTTTCCATCTAAATCCTGTTCCCACTTGGAGGACTCAGACTTCCCTGACTCAATTTAATATAATTTCAAACTTTGCAATTCTTCAACTGGATATAGAGGCTTTTTCAGCTCAGCTCAACTCTTAGCTACAGGTGTAGGTAGCTTATCAGCCTCTGTTGTGTATATTAAGACTGTCTTTAAAACAAAGTTAAACTAGCCCAAGAGTTGGATATGTAACCGTTTTTGTCTTTTGAACATGCATCATAGAACATACACTTAGACAACGAAACAAAAAACAAACAAACGACACACGTGGACATTGGTGCGCCAAGGACAGACAACAAAGAAGGACATTTAAGAGCTCTTTTTTGTTGACACAGCTCAGAGAGAGGACAACTGTTTTTCTAAAACCCTTCCTCTCTCATATTCTTTACCGGATAAAGAGATTTTCTTTTTAAGGCCTTTTCTCCTTTTCTTCGTTTCCCTCCCAGGGAATTAAAATATCCCTCATCTTTACTGCTTTTCTCTTTTTCTCTCCCAGGGACTCCTTTGTTCCCTCCTTTCCTCCCGCAGATCCAAGGTCCTTGGGAAAATTCTTTAGACATGTCTACCCGAGCTTCCATCTGAGTCCGTAAGCGCTTCCCAGAACCAGTTTCTGTCAGGCTCGTATCCTGAATCTGTCTCAAAATTCCCTGACTCACCACAATAGCTGAGCTATACTTTTGATCTTGCAATTTCCACAATGAGCGTGTGCCTGGCCTCAACTTTCCATTCTGCTGTTCCTTAATTAGATTTCCTTCTAGCCTGTCCCAGGAGGCGAGTGTCAGCGTCCCATGCAGGCAAACGGATCTCTCTCCCTAACAAAGTTTTCTCTGCAGAGCCGTCACAATTGACTGCAAGGCCACATGCTGTTTGTTCCCTTATCTCCGGGAGAATCTGACTCTCAGGGAGAAGGGCTCTGTAGCTCACTCTCGGCTGATTAATTATGCTAAGCCTCTGTCTGCTCGTAAAACCGCTGGATCAAAGCAGCTAGAGGAGGGGCGAGAACCAAACTTTTTCCTGCCTTGTAAAAACCCCAGAAAAGAGCTGGAAGAAGGGGCAGGGCCAAACTTTTACTTGCCTACTGAACCTCAGCAGCCCGGAACGGCTGCTGGAAGGGGGGGGCAGGGCTGGCTCAAGCGGTGGCAAGATTTAAACAGGCAAACTGGTGAAAGCAATACAACAGCAGGAGAAATAAGATGAAAGCTGGCACTAGGATAACAAAATTTTCACTGCCACTTGTGATTTAGGGGAAATATGAAAAGATTCAGGATTAACCATACCTCTCTGATTCTGCTCTCGCTGCAGCCTTTTGACGTTTTACTCCGGATGGGAGGACCTTTTCTCCACAGGGTACCTTTGAATTTCCCGGGTTTCTGGCACCACTGTGTCCAGGGTGTGCACTCGCCAGCGAGGTCACACACAGACACCAAAGTTCTTCAGCAGATCTTTATTACGATGTTATAGAGGAAAGACCCGCTGGAAAAGGCCGGCTGGTGGAAAACCGTCTGGGAGAAAAGGCCCCGAGCCCCGAGAAGGTCCTGGTTAAATACCCCCTGGAGTGGCGTGTACATATCTGGTTGGTTAATTGCCCATAAAATCCTATATGCCCTGGGATGGGCTGTGACTTCCCGCGCTTTCCCCTTACACAAAGGCAGTAAATTACAGAACTTGTGAGAGTATCAGATTGCCAGCGCTGTCTCTGCCTTCCACGGCTCTCTACAATTCCTAACATCCGCACCACCATTTTATCACTTAAAAAAACCTTAGTTTGATAGATTCAACTCAAAATTCTACAAAACCTTCATAAAATAACTAATCAATACTTTTCAAATTATTTTATAACATAGACAAGGAAGAGGTACTTTAAAAACTATTCTTGAAGCCATTATAATGCTGGTATGCAAACCAGACTTAAAAAAAAACAGACAAAAAACCGTCAACAAAACTAGAATTATAGGTCAATCTTCTTCATGAACAGAGACTAAAAATTTTCAATAAATTACTTGAAAATTGAATTCAAGAATATACCAAAACCCAGACCCAGAGAGGTAAACCATGAGTATTCTCTTTCATTTGTGGATGCTAGCTTTAAATCTTTAAATACATATATTTCATTTAGAATATTCATAGAAATCATGGAGTTAATAAGAGGCCTTGGCTTGGGTGACTTTATGGGAGGGGAAAGATAGAGCAGTGGTCTAGAGGCTTAAGGTTGATTAATGGAAAAGTGGGGTTTAAGTTAGGATGAGGGAATGTAAAGGGAAAGAAGAGGAGGAAGGAATATGATTAGAAGTGAATAAAACTAAACATATTTAAAATTATGTGGCTATTGATTATTATAGGATAATGAATTATAGAAAAAATATCCTATAATGGGTGATTATGCCCCCACTAAACACCACAGGCTAACAAATGAAAACCCCAGTTCCTGGAATGGGTTATCTATTTTTATTGCTATTTAACAGTTGAGAGACACCCAGGCTGATTCCGTTTTATGACTATTGTGAGTATTGAAATTGTTGGCCAGTTAAGTCCTGTAGACCACCCAACATTACAGATTACTGGCAATGCTATGAGATCTTGTTACATCATATACTCAAATCATAGAACATGGAGGTATCAAACTGGCATTGACCTAGAAGCTTCATTCCTACAGGCTAGGTTTCATAGAGCTAGAAGGTGCTGTGCCTGCTACCAGAGGAGGAATGTAATCAGCTGTGAACCCTGAACACTACATAATGACTGGCTTTAAAAGGCTTGCACACTGGTGGTGGCAGAAACATCATGAGAGTAACCAAGCACTTTCTGAGTAGACTTAAATCCAATTTCTCAAGATGAAAACTACTTTGCCTTACTGTGTTTTTCCAAGAACGTGCACCTAGACAAATCGTAGGCCGTATAGAAGAATCTATTAGTATTATTTTGTTAGACAGGCATGATATTAATCTGACTTTTAGGGACTTATCATTATACTCATAGATTAACATATCACCCAATCCTCAACAGAGAAGCTTCTATTTACAGTTGATGGTGATTAACATAGAGACCTGATCAAAGTACACAGACTAAGAGACTGTGGAACTCTCAGTCTGAAATGGAGCATCTATGTCACACAGCATCCTTCCAAGACTTAGGGAACATTGTGGAAAAAGGGGAAGAAAACTCTAAGGGCCAGGATTACTGAATGAATACAAGGAAACAGTGTTCCCTAAACACAACGCACATTTAAACAAACAGCAATCATGACAGCATACATTAGTCTCAGACAAGCTCAAGACTGACCAAATCTCAGCATGGGGATGATAGTGAGGAAGTAGACATGAAGTCCCACCCCTAGACAAGGATCATTTGGCAGTTGATAGATACTGGTAAAGGAAGAGTCGGTTCTCTTTAATTTTAACTCAGTGGAAGACATACCACCAAGGATACGTGACCAGCATAAACTTGGCTTAATGATGAAACATGAGAGAACACAAAATTGGAAAAGTAGGGAGGAGGGATTTATCTGGAAGGGGTGAATATGATCAAAACACATTGTATGAAATTCTCAAAGAACTAATGTCTTAGTGTTTTACTGCTGTGAATAGACACCATGACCAAGGCACCTCTTTTTTTTTTTAATTGAATATTTTCTTTACTTACTTTTCAAATGTTATACCCTTTCCTGGTTTCCCTCCCAGTAACTCTCATCTCATGCTCCCTCCCCCTGCTTCTATGAGGGTGTTCCTCCACCCACCCACACACTCCTGCCTCCTCAACCTCGAGTTCCCCTACACTGGGGAATCGAGCCTTCACAGGACCAAGGGTCTCTTCTCCCATTGTTGCCTGACAAGGTCATCCTCTGCTACATATGCGGCTGGAGCTATGAGTCCCTCTATGTGTACTCCTTTGTTGTTGGTTTAGTCTCTGGGAGTTCTGGGGTGTCTGTTTGGTTGATATTGTTGTTCTTCCTATGGGGTTGCAAACCCCTTCAGCTACTTCAGTCCTTTCTCTAACTCCTCCATTGGGGACCTTGTGCTTAGTCCAATTGTTGGCTTCAAGCATCTGCCTCTGTATTTGTCAGGCTCTAGCAGAGCCTCTCAAGAGACAGTTATATCAGGCTCCGGTCAACATGCACTTCTTGGCATCCATAACAGTGTCTGGGTTTGGTGACTGTATATGGGATGGACCCCCAGGTCGGGCAGCCTCTGGATTGCCTATCCTTTAGTCTCTGCTCTACACTCTGTCTCTGTATTTGCTCCCATGAGTATTTTGTTCCCCAAGACACCTCTTATAAGGAAAACATTTAATTGAGGCTAACTTACAGGTTCAGAGGTGCAGTCTATTATCATCAAGGTGGGAACATGACAGAATCCAGGCAGGCATGGTGCAGGAGGAGCTGAGAGTTCTACATCTTTGTCTGAAGGCTGCTAGCAGAATACTGGCTTCCAGGAAGCTAGGATGAAGGTCTCAAAGCCCACACCCACAGTGACACACCTACTCCAACAAGGCTACATCTCCCAATAGTGCCACTCCCAGGGCCAAGTGTATACAAACCATCACAAATAATAATGAAAAAAAATATCATTCACTACAATCAAGTTTACAATATCTTAGAGGTGCAGGCATATAGAAACCAATAAATATAATGTACCACATAAATAACCCAAAGGACAGAAATTATATGATCATTTCATCAGATTTGAAAAAAGCCTTTGATGAACTTCATAATTAAAATTCTGATCCATCTTTGTCTTTGCACATCTTGTAGTCAGGACACATTTTGGGTCAGAGATTTTGTGGGTGGGATACTGTCCTTATCCCTCCACTGGGAGTCCTGTCTGGCTATAGGAGGTGGCCCTATGCTAGAAGTCTCAGTCAGAGTCATCCTTGTAGACTCCCTGAGGTTTCTCCTGGTCCCAGGTCTCTGATATATCCTAGAGATCTCCCCCTGGCCAATTTCCATTCTCTCTCCCCTGTTCTCCCTAAACCTGATCCTGCTTCCAGTCTGTATCACACTTCCTTTCCCTCTTCTCTCTGCAGTGTGCAGCCTGAGTGGATGCAGTAGACATGGACAGGTTTCAGAGCAGCAAGTATCCTTGTACTTGGTGTTCTTCATTTATATTAATTCTGTCAGATCTCAAAAATGTAAGGCAATTAGGAAGGAAAAGGTCTATGATAGATGCAGGCTGAAGCATTTATCTGTAAAATCTTAAGTGTAAGTTTCACTAAAACATAGCTATACAAACAGTTATTTTTTCCTTCTTGAATGTATTATTTTATTCACTTTCTATGCTTTATAACCTATAGATAGCATGAACTACATGTAAAGGTTGATTTTTGAAAAAATGTACACAGTTAAGTTCTTATCACAAATTGCCAGTAGAATAGCAAATGTTTCAGTTTTACTCCCCTGAACTATCTCTTGCAAAAGAGATGACTAGCTTTCTACATATCAAATGATAAAAATCCATTAAGTACCCATTTTATAATCCTTATTTTCTGTCAAGGACAAGAACGGCTTGATATTTATTCTTTTATTTTACTCCTGAAACAACTTTGTTAAGGTCCTATTATTAATTTTAAAAGTGAGGGTACCAAGGTTTAGACAATTTATTTGATTAGTTTTTTAGAGGCAAAGACCTTAAGATGGTGTGTTTTAAAATCTATGCTCTTAACTTTGTAGCCTCTTCTGTGGCCCTGTGGCTTAATACAGAAACCTAGTATCTAGGAAATTTGTATCTATGAATGTTTATAATGATAGGAAGCATAGTTTCAATTGTTATTGCTCACTATATGATACCTTGCAATGGTTCTGCTTTATTGTATTGAAATTTGTATAAGTTGTTTTTTTCTTTTAAATTATCTTTCTGGTTACTATAGAATTTTACAGCCAAATATTTTCTCATGATTTTATCTTAAGTGGGATAAAATTATATAGTAATTGATAAATTAAAAACCCCTCAAAGGTTAAGTGTCCATAACTGAGTAGTTATGAACACCAGGGTAGTGATCTGAACAGAACACATAAATGTATCGATAACAAAGCCTAGGAAACTCAAGTCTTCAGTGTAGGGCATTCAAAGTTGCGTATTCATATTGAGAACAATTAAAGTGAACTAACATTCTCACTATATAACAAACCAACTCAAAATTTGTTAATGGTTTAAAGGTTATATCATAGGGTCTACTACTACCAAGAAGCAAATCCTCCCATGTGTTACCCTGTACAATAATCTATTAAACAATCCCTGAAAATCATAAGCAAGAAAAGTTAAATTTAGACCAGAAGGCTTCTGCACAAAAATCCTTAAAATAAGCAAATGACAGTATAGCCTGTGTAACAGGACAAAACATATTCAAGCCATGAATTTGATAAGTTAGATATAAATTGCACAAAGAACAGAAGCAAGAATATCATGAAAGTGTTTAAAAGAGAAAGTACAGGATATGGATATTTTATAAAATGAAGATGCAAAAATGTCTAGCAAATTACACACACACATACATACACATAATTAGTTCTGGATAGTCTAAAGTTTAGGATGTGGTTCGTGTTTTCAAATATGCACTGTAAATCGGCTTAAATTTATAAATACAATTGTGAAAAATATAAGAATGTTTTGAAGGCAGGAAATAACATAGATATTATGTGTATTCCCAGATATCATTGAGATAGAAGCAATTTATTTTCTTTGTGCTTTTACATCATTTTATTGCCTTAAATATTTTATACCTGCATCAAATACAAAGGTTATTCTGAATATATTTGAAAAAATATATTAGTGGCAAAATCTAATTAGAGTGAACCACATATTGTGAATTTAATACATGAGAAATGATTGTACATTGTCAATGGCATCATTCAATAAGAATTTGTCTCAGCATATGAAGGGTGTGAAACTGTCTATTGTTTCATTGCTAGAAGATGAGTTCTCATAAAAGTGGTTAAAAGTAGCAAATGCTACTAGAACATTTGATAGTTGTAGGAAATATACCTAGTATACATTTTTATATATAATGTATATGTATTGGTAGAAATGTTTTTTCCAATGCAGGACAGTGTGCTTATTGCTTAGAGACGAATTTAGATAGAAAATCTGTTATAGCACTTAAAGAATATCATTGGAGTAAACAGTCCATTTGACATAAAATTGACCTATTACTTTAGTCTTTGGAAGAAATAAAATACAAATAAAGAAAGTTACAGTAGCTTTATTAGTTTGATATGATGATTAGCAAAGAATGCCCAGCAGATTGGCTTTATCCTACTGGGAGTTTTGCTGGCATTTTGGGAGTTTCAGTGTTTATTTGCCAAACAGAATTGAAGATGGGAAGAAATAAATATCAGTCCCTCAGGAAGATCGACATGATAAGAACAAGTTTTGGTACCCTGATCCTTCACTTAAAGTGTTCTTCATGAAGTTCATTTCTTGTATCTATGGGTGAGAAAATAATGTTTTATTTTTACTTTCTTTTTAAAAAGTTAAATAATGCCCAAAGCAAATATGAAGGCTTTTCTAAATATATTTGAAAATACATGTGGAGATATCTTTTTAGGGGAGTTATCTAATAAATAGAACACAAAGCAGTTGCAAACAAAAGAGCTACATCCCTATGGGATAATTGTCACCTGTTTTTGGACCAAAGATTTGATCACCATCATGAGGTTTTGTGAGGTCCTTTCAGGTAACACCTATGCTATGCTTCTTAATAATAACAATGGGGAATTTTGTCTAACTGAGTTCTGAGGAGTGTTATATCTTAGAAATCCTGGGATATTACGGTCACAAACTTGTTTATGTTTATGTAAATCATAGATGAAATTGAGACTCATGGGTTTAAAAAATTTGGTAATATGTCTTTAGTTAAGGTAATATAATTAAACCAATCTCTCAAATATAAAATTAATTTATAAATAACTTTTACTTATAAATAGCCTAGAGTCTAAGTGAATTTTAAATTTCTCAGAGGTGTATGACATCTGCACAGTAGAGCCTGCTTCCTTACCAGACTCTTGGTTCACAGGGCATCCCTGGAAACAGGAAGAAAGGAGGAGTCCATCACACTGGGAGCTTCAGTTACATCAGTGCATTTTATAGCACAGAAAATTTATAGTCTTACACTTCATGAAGATCTGATGTTTGAACTTACTCCAAACACACCAGCCTCCATTGATGTATTTACGTGCCCAATAAAACCACAAACAGACTTTCTTTTTACTATTCCCAGTAAAAATGGAGAAGAAAACACTTCCCAGGATAGTTTCTTTAAATGAACGGAAATTCCTGTGGCATGTTTCATTTATATCCCTTTTCATTTACTGTATTTCAATAACTTTCCATTGATGATGATCATTCCTGGAAAAAAATTACTTTCAGGAAATCACAGATTTGAGCATGAAGTCTTCAATTAGATTCATAAAAAATGAGTAAGGTAACGAAATATGCAATGTATGCATTGGTATGAAGCCATTTGTCTGGTCTTATTACAACCCATGACTAATACTGGTTATTGTTTATACATTAAGGCCTGCTGGTTACAGCTGAGCAGTCCTCATTTTAGCTTACTAGTGCAGTGCTGTAAATGCATGGACTACATTATGTCCAGGATTCTGCATATTTTTAGCATTACAGAAATGCGATGTGATGCTGTCTTCAATTCCCTCCTCCTGTGTCGTTTTATTATAAAACATACTATATACTTTGCAATTATAACGTGTATATATATTATATATATATTCTCCCTCATACACATAATCTCTCTCTTTCACTTTGTAATAGCTTTAGATATTCATGAAACCAGGTAAATGAGTGATTATGATCGTATCATTTATTTTTGATATAATTGGATGCTGAAAGTTTATACATAAAAACTATGCACAAAATACTGTTTCTAATATGTTTAAAGAGAAGGAACAGAATACTTTCCTATCTGTGGATTGTGAAGCACCTGGAGCATATTAAAGTAGACTCAATCCCATTCTTACTGAATCTTGGTTACATTTACAATAATTTTCTCTCTGCTTGCAGTGAGCATCCTGAGGGGGTGTGATGGAAGGAAATCGTACCCTGCTTACTGAGTTTATTCTCAGAGGAATAACAGATCGTCCAGAGCTCCAAGTCCCCCTCTTCCTGGTGTTCTTCCTCATCTATGTCACCACCATGGTGGGCAACCTTGGCTTAATCTTTCTCATCTGGAAAGACTCTCATCTTCACACTCCCATGTACCTTTTCCTTGGAAATTTAGCCTTTGCCGATGCCTGCACTTCATCCTCTGTAACACCAAAGATGCTTATGAAATTTTTTAATACGAATGACATGATATCCATGGGTGGGTGTTTTGCTCAATTTTATTTTTTTTGTTTAAGTGCAACTGCAGAATGTTTCCTCCTGGTAGCGATGGCCTATGACCGCTATGTAGCCATATGCAACCCTCTGCTCTATCTCGTGGTGATGTCCAACAGACTCTGTATTCAGTTCATAAGTGTGTCATATCTAATTGGATTTCTCCATGGCTTACTTCATGTAGGATTGTTATTTAGGTTAACTTTTTGTAGTTCCAATATAATTGATCATTTCTACTGTGAGATCCTGCCACTCTATACAATTTCTTGCACTGACCCGTCTATCAATGTATTGGTAGCTTTCATTATGGCTATTTTTATACAAGTGAGTACCTTTATGAGTATTATAGTTTCCTATGCCCGTGTCCTCTTTGCCGTCCTGAGAACAAAGTCTGAGAAGGGCAGAAGAAAAGCCTTCTCTACTTGCGGTTCCCACCTGTTGTCTGTCTCTTTGTTCTATGGGACTCTCTTCATCATATACGTACTCTCTGGCTCTGACACAGATAATTATCAGGGTAAAATGTATTCACTGTTCTACACCATTATCATTCCTCTGCTAAACCCCTTCATTTACAGCCTAAGAAACAAAGAAGTCATAGGTGCCTTTAGAAAACTCACAAAATAATGACTATTTTCCAAAAACTTCAAGATATTTTGTATCACCAGATTCTCTCTTCCTAAGTGCATCATAACATTTGGCCCTGTACTTTGGAAGTAATAGGGAATTTATTTGCATATTGTGAATAAAGCAATAGAATGTAGATTAAAATGGCTCTCTTGTGTTATTATTTGTATTATTGTTATTACAAAAATAATGACATCTCTAAGGAATGATATAAAGTTTTTCAAGTTCAAAGTCAAAGGAGAATATGAATTATCCACAAATTATTGTCTTTATGAGATTAATAAGTTTTTGTTGTCTTGATACATGTTTTTATATTATTGAAACAAAAACTCTGTGTGTGTAGATTTTGATTATCTTTTGCCTCTATTGATTATTTTTTCTGTTTTATGCACATGTGCCCCACATGTAGTCATATGTATCATCTACTGTTCCCTCTCATCCTCCTCCCACACACCTGCTGACTCTTCTTACTGCCAAAGAGATCCCCACCCTACTTCCTGTCTTTGTCTATGCAGGTATCTTCCACTGCTGTAGGTACATAACTGTAATGACCATGTCAAATAGAGAAGACAGTGTTTCACAGAACTCTCCACTCTTCTCTGGCTGTTACATTCCTCTGCCCACTCTTCTATCATGTTCCTTAGGCCTTGCAACAAGTGATTATAGTTGGACTATTCAGGGCTGAGTTATCCATTCTCAACACTGGCCAGTTGTTGAAATAATTGTGGTTTTTTTCTTTTCTTTTCTTTTCTTTTCTTTTCTTTTCTTTTCTTTTCTTTTTTTTTTTTAGAATTTCACACAGGAACAAAGCATTCACAACCATTTCTGCTCTTCTGTCTTCCTCTTCCAATTTTAATATGTTAATTATGTCATCTCTCATTCTCAAATTGTTTTTTTGAGTCTGTCTTCCACAGTAAGCTTTTGTGGTACCCAGGCTGAAAGCTGCACTGGTCTACGGCTTGTAATACAAGTACATCGAAAGTAGTTTGACCACCTGTCCATCTCGTAAAATAATAATTATTAAGGCTTTCCACACAGTACTTTTGAACTCAGTAGCTAGGTGCTTTTGATCAGATGTACAGTACCTGTTATACATTTCTTTCCTTGGAGTGCTTATAAGAGCCAATTAGCAAGCCTTTGATTAGACCCTAAATGTTGGACTGGGACTAAATCACTGGGCCCAAGTTGCCTGTCAGGCTTTAGAACTATTGAAGACTTTTCTCCCTCTGTAGTCTGAATAGTACCTTCTGGTATTATGAAGGATAGGGCTGCTCATCAGGGAGAAAGCCTCTAGCCTGGTTTCAGTCTCTTGTATTCTGGTTCTGGAGCAGTGTACAGTGCTTTCAATAATAGAGTCTTACCATATAGTTCTGGCAGACAACTAAGAGAAAATGCAATATTTGCATTTGCTTTGGGATCATCTGTGGGCACCATAATTTATTAAAGAAGAGGTATTCTGCACATTAAGAATGAGATTTTCCTTAAAACACATATGGATTCTCATAGCAGAGTTAATCTGAAAGACAGAGCACTTCTGTTTAAACTTCTTCTATCATAATTATTTATATAACTAATATTGTTATTTGCTTTCAAATTTGTAGGTTTCTTTGTTAATTTAACTAAATTAACCTATCATTTAAAACCATCTGAATTCATTCTCTCAGATTTCCTGAAATGTAATTACATAATCTGTGTACAACAGAGATATCTTTAGGGAATATTACACACATCACATTGTATTTGATAGAGCCCAAAAAACAATACTAGCAGTTACACTGAGTCTTCTGAACATTCAATATCAGAAAATATTGAATTTTTCTTCATTTGACAGAGGTTGACCTTTGCTTTTGGTAAATACTATGTACCTTACATTGTGATTTTTTTTTTTATCAGTTTTTGTAGCTTTAGTTTTTTTTTTGGAAAAAATCTGTATACACACAGAGAGACACACATATATCCCTTCACCCCTTGTTATCTCCATTTTTTCTCTCTCTGGATTTCTTCTTCTCACCTTGTTCCTTTATACAGCTTTTTCAAGCACCTGTAGTTTTAATTTCCCCTCCTAGGATATCTCCGTATCCCACTTTGCCAGGAGCCAGCCCTGGCTTGGTGGGAGGAGAAGGTGATCTTTCTTCTCTTCTGGTCGGTTCTTCTTGAGGCAGCTGAGGGAGATAGGAATCAGAAGAGCATCGGTGGGGGTAAGACTTTGGTCTTATGAGATATTTAGGGTTGCTATTTAATAAAATCTTTCTTGTCTATGTTACTAAAGTTCACTTACTAGGCTACTGTAGCTGACCTGCTATCTGTTTGATCCTCTGAGGGCAGAAACTGCAGTTTCTGGCCACTAGCACCTCAGCCCAGGGACATCAGAGGATTAGGAAAATAACCTTTGTACTCTCTCTGCAGGCTCTGCTAGGCTCTAACTTAGGTCTGTTAGTTTGAGGTTGCAGGAAGAAAAGACACTTAAAGAAGTTATTATAGTTTATTATTAAGTGTAAAAAGTTTCCTATGAAAGCTATCTAAGAGAAAAAGAGGGAAGGTCCTAAGTGGGGAAAAAGGAAAACTTCTATTCCATCTGGGAGAAGGGAAAAATTCTATTCTATCTCTATTCTATCTTCTATTCTAACTCTATTCTATATCTAACTAAGTAACTCTCGTCTCTTTGTCCTCAGTACTTATGCATCTTACAGAGTACATGGTCACATATTACATAGTTCATCACAAGTTCACACCAAAATTCAAATCATAAATTGAAATAGAAGTTTACAACCGAGAATGTTTACATGCATATCCATTAGGAGTAATTATCTGACTAAACATCCATCACCTGTCTAGCTCCACAGGTTCACTGAAGGTTTAAAACTATAACTAAGAAATTAGTGAAGTTTTGTATAGATAAACCCAGGCAATATTTTCTCTTCTGTCCTAGCACCTATAATAAATCGTGAGTTCCCTTTTAGTGACCTTTGGTTAATTGTTTTACAACCACCTTGGAATGTGCTCTGATCAGGAGAGAGTCTGGTTACTATCTAAGTGCTGTTAACTGGTGACACTTGGGAGACTGGCAGAGTTCTCAGCAGTTTTGACAATCAGAAAGGGACTTAATAGCAGTCCCACTATAAAAGAGCTTAATAATCATTGATATAATTTTAGGAATTCTTATAGGATCATCATTAAGACTTAAGAAGTCATCTATTTGTCTATATAGCATCACTACAAGACAGTACATCTTCGTGGGTCTGCAGAGATCTGCTCTAAAGGGGAGTGCTATTGTTTAGTGATTGTTACATATGTTTAATGATAATAATAGCAATAATAATAAGAAGAAGAAAAGCATATTAATAGCAGGATCTTTCCTAAAATATGTCCTGCCACAGCCTTGCTGATGGGGCACACTTGTTGCAGATTATATAATAATCTGAGGCAAGCATTTCAGGATGATCAACTGCTAATTATTAGCTTGTCCCATTATGGCTCCTGACACCACTTCTTCATCACACTGTATCTTCTCACTCCTGTTACCTCCTATATTCATATACTATGTTTTACTGTCTTTAACTAGACTTCACCCACATACCTACATCCTAACGTTCCTCTCTTACTTTCTAGCCTGTAAGGATACTCTCTCAAGTTTAACCACACAAACAAAACAATTCAAAATTAAGATCATCAAAGAAGTATAACTTAGAGAGTTTATGTGTGTACCTGAGTTTCATCATAATTTAGTTCTATCTATTTTCTGGAATTTCCACAATCCCTTCTGTTTACAGCTGACTTGAGTTGAATTAGATTATGTATATAACCTCCATTATTTTCTGATTATTTAGATTGATTATATTTCCTAACTATTGTGTACAGAGAAGCAATGACCATGGATGTTCAGGTATCTGCATCAGAGAACCTATTAATTTGGGGGAATACGACTACAGCAAGGTCACACGATCCATTCTCTCATTCATGATGGAGTTATTGATGAACCCATACCACGTAGGTTTTGTGTGGGTAGCCATTACTATCATGTATTCATGTGTGTAAGAGCTACATCATTTCTAGAAGTCTGCAATTTGTATTGCTTTTTCCATCTTTTCCATCTTACTGTCTTTGGCTCCTCTTTCTGCTATGCTCCCTGAGCCTAAGAATTCATTAGATACTGCATTTAGGGCTGAGAAATTGACAGGCATTTGCTTGTAGAGCACTAACTGGTTAGATGTCTCTGTATCAAGTATTCCCTACTGCAAACTGACGTTTTTCTGACCAAGGCTGAGAGCTGCACTTAGGTATATGAGTATAAACAGGACAGTTTTCCTGACAATTTGACATTGTGTCTATTTAGCAAAAACAGTCATTAGTAGGTTTTCATAGAGGGCTTATGACCTCCCCAATCATATTTTCTTCTCAAATTTAAAGTTCCAGATATAACTTCCTTTATGGAGTAAGTCTAAGAATCAGTAGGAAATTAATTGGTTACCCTCATACAGCTATGACACTATTGCAACTGTGGCCAGGTTTTGCCTCAAAAATGCTATTATAATTTAAATGGTTCACAGCCACGTAAGACAATTAATTGCTTTCTCCTCTAGGATTCTTCATAACACCTTTGAGCATGAAGAAAACTAGGAAGCAGTGAGAAATTTTCACTGTCAGTTCAAGAGTAATTTATGTATGTTCTGTGATTAAAATGTGTGCTGTCTTTAGCAATAATATCTTATAGTCTAACTCTCATGAGCAATGAAGAACACAGTTTGTGCAGGTCTCTTACCAATATTGAATAAAGAAGTAACCCGTGGTCACACAAAGACATTTATTTAATAACTCATGTCTTCTTAGAGAAAGGTTGTTCACCCATAAGGCTATCTACATTCAATTTTATTTTTTTTACAAAAAATTTGCATGTATTTACAAATTATATTTTTAAAAATATAATAGCAGCTAGTCCATAGAATTTCTTTATCCATTTTTAATTAATAAAATATTTTATGTGTAGGTGACTTTACCTGGATGTTTGGATGTGCGTCACATGCATGTTGTAGCCATTGCAGGACAGAAGTAGGTGTGAGATCCCCTAGAAACGGAGTTATAGGTGCTTGTATGCTACTATGCGAGTGCTGGGAACCAAACTTCTCTAGTCCTTCCTTTTCTCCCTTTGAAGCTTATAATTTTTTTGTGTTATATTTCATTTTGTTTTTAACAGTATAATAATAATAAATAAAAATGGAAACACATGAATGGGTGGATTCATGTATTCAAATATTACCTGTATTCATCAGTGATAAGGAAGATTAGAGAAACTTATTTCTTTTGTGATTTTTAATTTTTTTATTGGTTATTCTATTTATTTACATTTCAAATGTTATTCCTCTTCCTGGTTTCTCCTCGACAAACTCTCTATCCCATCCCCCCTCCCCCTGCTTTTATGAGAGTGCTCCCCTACCCAACCACTCCTGCCCCACTTCCCTAGCATTCCCTTATACGGAGGCATAGAATTTCCACAGGATCAAGCGCCTCTTCACCCAATGATGCCAGATAAGGCAATCCTTTGCTACATAAACAGCTGGAAACATGAGTTCCTTCATGTGTATGCTTTGGCTGGTGGTTTAGTCCCTGGGAGCTCTGGAAGGTCTGGTTGGTTGATACTGTTGTTCTTCCTATGGGATTGTAAACCCCTTCAGCTCTTCCAGTCCTTCCTCTAACTCCTCCATTGGTGTCCCTGTGCTCAGTCTGATGGTTGGCTGTGAACATCTGCATCTATATTGGTCAGGCTCTGGCAGAGTCTCTTAGGGGAAAGCCATACCCTTGTACACTCTAAATTTCTTTAATAATTTTCAGATATTTGATTGAGTGAATAGAACTAAGTTTGTTGGTTTCATATATGAGAAATGATTCCATATGTATATTGTATGGTAGAGTAAAATATGTTCTCAGTGGCATAGATGTGATTCAATCTACTAACCTACTGATAGATGCTGAATTCTCAGAGCATTGGTTCAAGGTAGCAAACATTATGGGACTACTTGATAATTGCCAGAAAGAAAATATTTTATATATATATATGTTCATACACATATTTTTCTATGATGTTTATTGTTGTTGCTCAGGTTCAAATTTTAATAGAAAAATAGTTATATCATCTGAATCTCAATGGCATAAACATTTCACAATACTTTAATTGGCTTACAACTTAGTACTGTGCAAGAAAAAAATCTTATGTAAGAGTAGTTACAATCATCTGTTAGTTTTGGTTTACTTATTAGTGAACAAAGCCCAACAGATTGGCTTTATCCTTTGGGGAGTTTTTCATATCACTTAGAGAGTTTTTATATTGAAAGTGCATTAAAGATGGGAGTAAATAAATCTCACTCTCTCCAAACTGCTTTTCATAGAGAAAACTGGTGTAAGAAGGACAGTTGTCACTGATATCCTTGTTCCTGTAGTGTAAGTGTCTTCATGAGGATGTAGATTTTGTGGCATCTAGGTTTATACACCTTTTCATGGTTATTGGGTCAGAAATAATATTTTATTTTACTATGATTTAAACATGTAATCATTTTTATATCAAGAGTTTCTCATAATATGTCAACTTATGTACAAATATTTTAGGAGACTTAGCTAATGATTAAGACATGAAACATTTCCAAAAATCTAAGTGAAATATTTTATGCACTTTCTTTAAATATCTATGGGCTCACAACTATCTGTTTATGAAATAAAGTTTTGAAATCAATCACATAAATTTGTAAAAGTTCATGTGGTCAATGTCTATGCTATATTTCTCATTAATAATAATAAAGAATCATGACCTTATAGGCTATTGGGGTGATAGATCCTAGAAAACCCAACACACTTCATGAGCCCTAAAACTAGTTTCATGAACTTGTTTGTGTGTAATAGTAATTCTGATGGAAATGAGAATCTGAAAATTTGGGGTGTACATTCTTTATTAAGATAGTGTTATAAAATTGCTATTTAATGTTTTATCAAGTAAATTGTTCTTTCTGAGTTTTTCATTGTAAGTGTTCCAGAGTCAGTATCACTTTCCACAACCTGAGGATGATAGGATCATGTGGCTTATTAAGCTGCCTGTTCCTGCTTCCTCAGCTGGTTCTAGGCTTATGTAGTATTTTATAACATAAAGTAAAGAAGGGTTTGCCACATCAGTTACATTCGGTTTATCAGATTGTTTTTCATTTTTATATAGTAAATTAAAAAAATTTTATATAGTATATTTTCATTGTTTTTTTCTTTCTATCTCTTAAAAATATAGGTACAGGGAAAAGTCCACAAGGCCTCAATCCTACACAAAATCTATAGGCAACTGAGGAAAGCTGGAAATAGGAGAGATGGCCCTCCTCAGGGAAGAGCATAGCAACCTGATATATATTGCCAAAGGCCATCCCTAAAAAGTACATGCAAGTAATATCTAGACTGAACAGATGATATTTAGTAATATAGACTTATGTCATATGTACATATACGTGCAATAACAATTGACAAAAGAAGCCATGGATTTGAAATAGAGTAGAGATAGGTATATTAGAGAGTTTGAAGGAAGGAAAGCGAAGAGAGAAATGTTGATAAATTGTAACATCAAAAATATTAATAAAAATAATAAAAAGAAACATAGAAAAGATCTCAGGAAAGCTGAAGCAAATGTTGAAGTATAAACCAAAGAATGGCAGCAGCCACTTGAGGTTAGAAGGCAAAGAGGGATTCTCCCTGAGTCTGTAAAGGAAGTGCAGCTGACTCATAGTCTTGAATGTCATCCAGTGATGCTGACTTTGGACTCCTGACTTTCAGAGAGGTCAACATATATATTCAGGCTGTTTTAAATTACTTTTTGACATAGCAGCCCAAGAAATAAAAAAACAAAACCATTGTTTTCACTGAAAATGTCCCTACAATTTCCACACAATCAATTTTAATGATGCAAATAATTCTCATGCATTTGGAAGAGACTTGGAGAGGATATTCCATGAGCTGAGCTTTGAGAACTCCACATTTAGAGGATTTAATGAATAAAAAATGACTGCTTCTGATATGATGGATCATGATAATCAGAATTCAATTCCACAGGCTATTTCATAGAAGTAGGCTATATATGGTTTCTAAAAGACTGAGCCATTTCAAGAATATCAGATATTTCACAGGAAGTTTTGCTCTTTTGTAGAACAAAAATCTTACATGTCTTTCTGCAAAATATTTCACGTCTCCATGCTTCTACTGATTTAAATTATATTTTGCATTTATACTTTCTTCTTTCACATTTAATTTGACATATGTTGCAAAAATTAGATGTTTGGAAACATGTATTTGAACATGATGTCATTAGCTAATTGTATAAAGAGTTGGTAATGAAATAAAACATAAAAGTTTAAGTTGAGAGAAAAGCCACTTGATTGATCAGATTCTATTAAAAGAACCAGGCTAGCCATATTAATAAAATTTTTAGTCATATAAGCATATTTTTCATACTTCCCAACTTCTATTTTAAATCATCCACACAACGATTTCAGGGTATAAAACAATGTTATATCCAGAAATATGCAGACTTTATCATTACAGAAATACAGTATGGTGATGCTTATTTGAATTTCCTTCTGATAATGGTTTTCTCTATTATCTATTCTAACTTTTTTCATTTATTACATTTGTAGGTACCAGAAAGCCTGAAATTTTCTGCCTTCCCAATTATATCTCTAGTCATTAACAATCAATTTTTAAAATTTTCTCTCACTTAATTTTCCACATGAAAATTACAATTTAGCATTTAAGTGGAGTTTAGATACTGAAAACCCTAACCATTATATTTATATCTTTTCTTTTATAATTACTATCTCATTGGCACTTTGGTAATTTTGGTCAAATAGTTTATCTAGGAAAAACATAATATTCATTAATTCTGTGATTGTTTTTATGAATGTATATCAGATAATATAATTAAAAATGAAAGAAAACAGCACGCATAAGATTTTTATCCCCACCTTCTTACCTGACAATGTCTTTGGATAATAGAATAATGGATATGATGACAAAGACACAATTACTTTTGGTCTTAGATAAAAATATTGGAACATTATATAATTAAAGTAGAAATGGAATATTTTCAGAGGAAACAGGGACTAGAAGAAGCAGGAATAAAAATCAAGGGGCCTCTAGGGAAATGAGTATGTTCAAAGGACTTTTTACACATGAATTTAAATGCCATTAGGTAAATGATTACCTTGTATAGTGAATGTAGTCTCATTAAAATATTTGAAAAAGTTGATGAGAAATTGGGAAAGAGACTTTTCATATTCAACAAGTCTTTTAAAATATATTTTAGCATAAATGTACATACAGCTGGCTATTGTAAATTCCCTTTACAACATCTCTGTCATATGTATGTGCATCATTTGTGGTGACTAAGACTAACTTGCACAAAGCCAAATAAACTGGTTTCTATAGCCTACTCATTTAGCTTTCAGATAATTGAAAGTTTAAATTTTATCTCTCAAAAGTCAGAAAATACATTGTGTCTCCAGTATGCCTTTAAATGCAAAAACATTGCATATTTCTTGATTAAGGAACAAATGAATCACAAGTTCCTGAGACTAGAGTCTCAGCTGGTTTTGTTCAGATAATCTGTCTCATCTCTCTTTGCAGAGGGCACTCTGAGAGAGTATCATGGAAGAGAACAGCACCCTGCTGACAGAATTTGTCCTCAGAGGAATAACAGATCGTCCAGAGCTGCAAGTCCCTCTGTTCCTAGTGTTCCTATTCATCTATGTCACCACCATGGTGGGCAACCTTGGCTTAATCTTTCTCATCTGGAAGGACCCTCATCTTCACACTCCCATGTACCTTTTCCTTGGAAATTTAGCCTTTGCTGATGCTTGTATTTCAACCACAGTGACCCCAAAAATGTTTATGACAATTTTAAATAAGAATGACATGATATCCATGGGTGAGTGTTTTGCCCAATATTATTTTTTTTGTATCAGTGCAACTACTGAAATTTTCCTCCTGGTAGCAATGGCCTATGACCGCTATGTAGCCATATGCAACCCTCTGCTCTATTTAGTGGTGATGTCCAAAAGACTCTGCACTGTGTTCATCTGTATGTCATATATAATTGGTTTTGTAAATTGTGGACTTAATATAGGATTATTATTTAGATTAACTTTCTGTAAATCCAATATAATTGACCATTTCTACTGTGAAATCTTGCAACTGTATAGAATTTCTTGCACAGATCCATCTCTTAATTCATTGGTCATTTTTATTTGTGCTGCTTCCATACAAATCAGTACCTCTGTGACCATCATAGTATCTTATGCCCGTGTCCTATTTGCTGTCCTGCAAATGAAGTCTGAGAGGGGCAGAAAAAAAGCTTTCTTCACCTGCAGTGCCCACCTACTCTCTGTAGCTTTGTTCTATGGTACCCTCCTCTTCATGTATGTGAGCCCTGGATCTGTGTCAGGTAAACAAAAAGATAAAATGTATTCTCTGTTCTACACAGTTGTGATTCCTCTGCTAAACCCCTTTATTTACAGCTTAAGAAACAAGGAAGTTTTGGGTGCTCTGAAAAAATTCATAAAATGTTAATAATTTTCAGAGTATTTCAGAGTTTGTTCTACTTCCTTTCCTATCACTTGAAATGCATAGTATTGGTTAATCCTGTATATTGCACACAATTGAAAATTTACACATTATTAAATAATATATACAAACTTAGATTTTAAATGGCTTTCTTAGTAGTATGGTTATAAAATAGTTATTAAAGATCTTAAGATGTAATCCAGTTATTTGTTGTTTTAAAATTCATACTCATTTGGAAAGTTATTTCATTAATTCCTTTATTAGACTGACGAACTTTTATTCTTAAGATCTATATTAAATATCTTTGAGTTAAGTTTCCAGTGAACAGCACACATCTCATGTAAAGTATCCCCAACTCTATTCTTTTGCAAAAGAGATGGGCAGCTTTATTTATGAATAAGTAAAGCAATTCCAATGCAATTCAAGTCACCATTACATGTCTTTATCATCGAACACCAATGACAGCAGCTTCCCTCTCATTCTCCATTGGACTCTGGAAACCTCATAGGTTAACATTACTGACTGATAATGGAAGAGGAATTAAGATTAAGAATATTATTTGTTCAACAATCTTAGAGGCAGAATCTCCAGGCCTGCATGTTCCAAACAGGATGGAATCAGCTCCAAAAACAACAAGCATATCTACAGTATCTATATTCTAAGGAGATGCCTGCACTCTCATGTCCATTGTAGTATTGTTCATGATGTCCAATGTACTAAAGCATCCTACATGCCCACTAGTGGGCGGAGTGACAAAGAATATGAAGTGCACATATGAAAAGAATATTATTCAAAGTATGGAAATTATGCTGTTTGAAAAAATATGGGTGAATCTGAACGTTATGCTACATGAAGTTACCCAGTCTTAGAAGGCTCAGTACTAATAGTCTCACATAAATGCAGAATCTAAAACAATGTGACACACAAACAAGAGTACATACATAGTTATTAGAGTCTAAAGAGGTAACAGACTAAGGAAATGGCTGCTAAGGGAAGGTTTCAGTGGGAAGACATTGTGTGACAGATTCATAATGTGGTGACAATGGCTAATCATGAAGTACTGCATGCACATATCAAAACATCAATTTGTACTCGTTAAATACATGCAACCATAATTTTCTGGTTTTTCAGAAATTTAGGGAAAGTTATAACTTTTTCAGAAGCCATAGCTTTTCAAATACATGTGAGTCAGGGAATTTTGTGCTTTGTTTATGGAGATATTGATATGTGGTCAGGTGTACATATACATATAAATATAATATGCTGGTTTTCTTTGGCTTGCATAAGGAAGCAAAACGTGTTGCTTCTGGGTATGCAATATAAATGGTCACAATACACCTATAGTCTCATGGAAAAACTGTAAGACAACATATATATATGAATATATATGTAATGTTTTTCAGGTTTACCCTTTGAGATGAGAGATATTCATAGAACTTTTTTGAGACTTAATTTAATTACAATATTTTTTCAATCCTTTCCTCCTTTCAAACATTTCCGCATACCCATCTCCTTCAAATTCATGGCATCTTTTTTCAAAAATGTCTATTGCATGCATGTATGTATACAAATACAATATATTAAAACTATTATAACATATGGATATGTCTAGTCCACATAAATGTACTATTATGTATGTTACTGGGGCTGACCATTTGACACTGGAAAACCAATTGATGTGCTCTTCCCTTGGGAAGACCACTTCACTTACTCTCAGCTTTCCTCCATTTCTTATAGTTCTTTGTGGAGGGCTGAGTTCCCTTGGGCTTTTCTCTATTCAGTTTGTCATGTTTGTTGATGTTATTCTGACTCTGCTCCCATTTGGCTGGCAACATTGTGGAGACTTTATGGGTGTTGCTTCTGATATTAATAGGAGACACAACCTCCCAGCGAACTCCCTGATCTTCTGGATCTTACAATCAATCTGTCTGCCCTCCTTTCTCCTATGTTCTCTGAGACTTAGGGTGGGAATGTTTTCACAATAAACTTTTATAACTAGGAGAGATAAGCCCATGAATTTTCAAGTTAGAAGATTAGAAAATATGTCACTTATTTTGTTAAGAAAGTATATGTATATTTATATTATTTTGTTTTTAACAGGATATACTAATGCTATATACAAATATGGAAAAAGATGAATAGATAGAGGCGGGAGATGTCTGAATGAAAATGCTGTCAATATTCACTAGTAATCAATGAGATAGAAGCAATTTGTTCTCTTTAAGTTTTTATACATTTTCATTGCTTTAAACATTTTTTTGATATTTGATTACAGTAAACCACATTAAGTTTTCTGATTTTATATGTGAGAAATGAATTCATACTGGAAATATCATATGGTTAAATAAAATTCAGTCTCAGTGGGAGAATGGCATGAAACAAATCTGAATTAATAAATACTTGTTTAATTTATAAAATGCTATGAGAACACTTGATAATTGTCAAGGAGGTAATATCCCTACTAATATACAATATACATATTAACAAAGATATTTTCCTAAACATAAAATGGTCATTGAGTCAATTGCAACTAAATTACCTAAAATATGTCAGTGGAGTAAATATTTATTTACAACTATTCTTTAATATTTGGTTTTAGAAAACATGTAAGACTATGCAGGAACATTATAATAGGTATGTTAGTAATAATTAGCTGAATAATAACAATACTCAGCAGATTTTCTTTATCCTATAGGGAATTTTTGTTTGTACTGAGGGAATATTAACATTGACTTTAAAAATAAGATTGAAGTAGATGAATAAATCTTATAGAAACATTTTTTGTTAAAGTACATTGACATGGGAAGGACAGTTATGGACACTCTTTTTCCTGAAGTTTGAGTATTGTCATGGAGTTCTTGTTGTATACATACCTGCAGAGATTTTTATAGGAATTTGGTGAGAAAAATATTATCCTTTTATATATTTCGGCAAATTCATTACCAAAACTTTAACCTAATGTGTCAATAACTGCATGAAAATGATGAGTATAGATATATTTTTAGGGAAATTATCTAACAAGTGGGACACACAGGAGTCCTGAAAAGCTGAATGAAGTATTTTCTTATTCTGTTCATTTTCTCTAAATCCCTGTGACTCACAGCTATGTATTTATACACCAAAGATTTGAGCTCAATTATGTGAATGTATAAGAGTCCAGGTGATGAATCTCTATACTGTGATTATTAAGTAGAATTTCCCTTTGTGACTTTTGATATTTTCATAATCAAGATGAATTGTTGGTTCCTGGTATCACAGAACAGTGTGGCTTAGAATGATCTACACCAGCTTGCTCATCTGGTTAATGGATTCCTGAGGTTTCTAGGAAACATTTAGAGAGGGAGAGTATACGACAACACCAGCATCCGTTTCATGTTAAATGCTTGGCAGACATAAAACAAATGTAATAATATGCTTTTTATATAAGACAGTGGAACATTTAGTAATTGTTACAGTTTACCTGCTTGTTTGCTAATGTTATAGGATCCAATAAAACTCTATGCAAATCTCCTCATTCCTATTCCCAGTAAAGATGGAAGTGAGCTAATCTCATGAATAGGTTTTTAAATTTAGTTGAAATGAAGAAGAAAACAAAAGATAACCTCTGCTCCTTTCTCTTCAATATTTGTATCCCTCTACGTATTTTATTACAAGATGATCTGTTACCTATTTTTGACAGAAAGAATTTTAGTTTTTGCTCTTTTTAAAATGATAAAGCAAATTGTTTGAGAAAAATGATTTATTGAAATCACAGATATAGGTATGGAGTTGTTAACTAATTCTACAAAGCACTCGCTACTAAGATTTAAAAAAAGTAAAAGTGTATGATGGTAGGAAAACATTTGACTGTACTTGCATTAAGACTCCATGGCTATTTCTATTCCTGTGAATACCCAAACCTGATATTTCGAGTTGATCAGCTCCAATTTTAGGTCATCAATGGCGTGATCCAAGTGAACAAACCACCTTAAGGCTACAGCTGTGAATATTTATCACTACAGAACTACAGTAAGGTAGTCCTTACTTGAATGCTTTCCTATTGTGTCATATAGTATCTGGCAACACTGTCCTGGCTGGTTACACTCATTGGGTACATATGGCTTGGGGAAATTTTCTGCCTTGCATGTTATATCTGTGGGCATTATAAATTAGTTAGTTTCATGCTATACCTAATTGTTTCTTTATATAAAGATAGTTTCTAATCACTTACATAGAATGCAGATATTGGAGACATTGACCAATCATTCTATGGTTATATGCTCTGTGATGTTAAACAGCACTTTAAATTTCACAATCTCCCCTTAACAATTAAAGTCTCATGAAACAATGGAGCATTGTTAAAATCTCTTCAAAACCTCGGACAACCGAAATATTAAAGATATTCTCAATTCACTGAACAATTTTCCACATAGGCATGTTTAAATTATGTTTCTTAGATCTATCAGGAATATGTAAATAAATTGTGTGCATATGTTTGTATATGTGTTTTACCTTAAAATAAATGTGACTGTAACCTCATGGATTAATGTGTGAGTAACAGGTTCTTTGTGGCAAACAAAATTAATAATATTCTAATTCAGTTGTCTTTAATAACATAAGAAAATGAATTAATGGTTCTTTACAAGAATTTTGCTGAAAAATAAAAATTATATTAAAAGTTGTTGATTATTTTTATAAATGCATAATCAGGTAACATATTTGAAAACGATAGAATGAGCAGAATTGTTTTAAATTACCATCTTATTACCTGACCTATTTATGTCTTAGAACAATAGATACACAAATATGTATAATACATGAAGTACACTCCATTTTTCTCCTACAAGAATATTTGAAAGACATATACATACTGAAAATTAGGATGATGACTTTTGAGAAGGTGAAGGGAAACATCAGAGGAGGAGAGAAAACTGGAGAGTATCAGCACATTCAAAATCCATTTTAAATGAGGATGAAAATGTCATTATGTAAAGCAGTACTTTATACAGTGAGACTCTTCAGCTTGACCTTGCTTTTATTTAGTATAAAGTGTATTTACCATTTTTACTATTCTAAATTTTGTATAAAATATAAATCATAAATCTGTTTACTTTTCAGATAATTGCATAATATAAAATTATATTATACATTTATAATATCAAAATAGTTGATAAATTGTTTCCTATTTCAGGAAAGCTTTGAAAACAGAAACAGTTCACTTTGTTCTTGTTTATTAATGAGTATCTGTATGAATGTGGACTATGATCTGGACCTGTTCTCATAGAGTCTTGGTTATATTTTTTTTGTCTTATCTCACTTTACAGTGAGCATCCTGAGTGGGTCTGATGGAAGGAAACAGCACCCAATTGACTGAATTTGTTCTCAGAGGATTAACAGATCATCCAGAGCTGCAAGTCCCCCTCTTCCTGGTGTTCTTCGTCATCTATGTCACCACCATGGTGGGCAACCTTGGCTTAATCTTTCTCATCTGGAAAGACTCTCATCTTCACACACCCATGTACCTTTTCCTTGGAAATTTAGCCTTTGCAGATGCCTGCACTTCATCCTCTGTGACACCAAAGATGCTTATGAAATTTTTAAATAAGAATGACATGATTTCCATGGGTGAGTGTTTTGCCCAATATTATTTTTTTTGTTTCAGTGCAACTACTGAAATTTTCCTCCTGGTAGCGATGGCCTATGACCGCTATGTAGCCATATGCAACCCTCTGCTCTATCTAGTGGTGATGTCCAAAAGACTCTGCACTGTGTTCATCTGTATGTCATATATAATTGGTGTTCTAAATCCTATAGTTCATGTGGGATTATTATTCAGATTAACATTCTGTAAGTCTAACGTCATTGATCATTTCTACTGTGAAATCTTGCCACTCTATACAATTTCTTGCACAGATGCAGCTCTTAATGCATTGGTAATTTTTATTTTTGCTTCTTCCATACAAATCAGTACATCTGTGACCATCGTAGTCTCTTATGCCCGTGTCCTATTTGCTGTCCTGAACATGAAGTCTGAGAGGGGCAGAAGAAAAGCTTTTTTCACCTGCAGTGCCCACCTGCTCTCTGTCTCTTTGTTCTATGGTACCCTCCTTTTCATGTATGTGAGTCATGGGTCTGCCCCAGGTGAAAACCAGGATAAAATGTATTCTCTGTTCTACACAGTTGTGATTCCTCTGCTAAACCCCTTTATTTACAGTTTAAGAAACAAGGAAGTTTTGTGTGCTTTGAGAAAAGTCATTAAAAAATAAATAACTTCTGAATTTTGCAAAGCCTTTTCCATCCCTTTCCTCTCTTTTGTATTCCATCATAATATTTGATTTTGTATTTTGCATACAATTAAAATTTTACATATTGTTAAATAAAAATACAAATTTGAACTATGAATGGCTGTCTTAGTAATATGGTTATAAAATAGTTAAGAAGTACCTAAAAGCACATCTGAGGTTTTCATTATTTTGAAATTCATATTCACTGTGAAATTTACTTGATTATTAACTGCATTAAGTTATTAAGCTTTTGCTTGTAAGATCCATATTATAACACTCTCATGTTTTTAATAAAAAAGCAATCTCAGGCTGCATAAATGATTCGCTTAATACCTATTTTCCCCCAATAATTTCTTGAGGAAAGTTTATTTAAATAATTTACAGTCATCTTACCAGTACATAGATAAAAAATATGTATGCAACATGTGACAAAGAATACCACCTAAACACTTAAAATTGAGATATTTTGAGATTTCAGAGTAAACAGAAAGAATATTTATGTTACCTTCATCAAAAATTCTCAAAGTGGTAGTATTAAAAATCAAAATAATTTTTTATGGAGCATAAAAAGACAAGTTTAAATTCTTACAAAATAACTGTCTTTTAAGTTTTAATTTTGTCTGTGCCTATGTTTTGTTTTTAACACATTTCTTTGGCTTTTAACCAGAGACCTTGTTACATCTACTAGTCAAAGTCTCTAAATGAATCTCAGTAAGAGTAAGGTAGACAGACACACTGTACTTCCTGTCTTGAGCCCCATGAAATCAACAGTGTTGGTAAGAAATATCTTGCCATGACTGTTTATAATTTCTCAGGAAGTTGAATAAATATGAGAAAGAGGTAAACAAACTGAACTTGTATCAGCTGCAAAAACTACAGTGTACAATATTTGAGAGCATAATTGTATTCTTTACTCAGACTTCTGAAGCAAAAAGGAACAGTACTGCTGTAGTGAATGTGAAATGGTCCCATAGACTCTGAAGCTGGACACATAGTCCCTAGCTGGTGACGCTGTTTGAGAAGATTGTGAAACTTTTATGAGGTTCACCCCAGCTGGATGACATGATTTCATGTAATCAGGCCTTGAGATCTTATAACTCCACTCCACTTATTATCTGCTCTCTGAATATGTATGCAATGTGCTGCACTGATTCAAGTTCCTGCCACATTCATCTCCCTACCCCAGGGACTGTATTCTCCAGGAACTATAAGCTCCAATCCCTATTTTCTCTCTCTTTTTTTTGGACAAGCATTCAGTCAGAATATTGGCGCCAGGCGGTGCTGTTTCTGTGATTATCTGACCTTGTGTTTCTTAGGCCTTTTTAATTTACTTGCAGCAGAAATATGGAATAGTTTGAAACTTTGGGTAAGAGAAGCCCTCAAGTGCTATAAGCAGAGAATACTGGGCCATTCTAATGGGAGTTTACACTTTCAAGAGATAGAGGAAATATACTAAACTATTAAGCCTGCCTCATGGTGTTACAGAGTTGACTAAGGATGACCTAGAGGTCTTTTAGGGCAAAAAAAATCTGGTAGCATCTCTAAAAACAGGATTGAGACTAAGTTATAAAATAATGGCCCAATATGTTCCATAATAGAAAATGTTAAGACAACATTCACATTTTGTTGTGGTTATTCTAATTGTTTGTATTCAACTAAATATCATGATATCTCATATATATATATGTGTGTGTGTGTGTGTGTATGTGTATATGTATGTATATATACATATATATGTATATATATATGAATTGATGTATGTATCCATATATATATCTATATAATTATTTCTAATTGTTTTCATTCATATATACAACTATATGTTTATATTTATTTATTTATCATCTATCTATCTGTCTATCTATCATGTTTCTATAGAGACAGCAATAACTGAGCAAAAAATGAAGTAAATGTGAGGGCGGGGAGGCAGGAGTGGGTAGGTGGGTGGGGGAACTCCCTCATAGAATCACGGGGAGGGAGGATATGATAGGGGTTTTCCAGTGTGTGGGGGAACCGGAAAAGGGGATAACATTTGAATTGTAGATAAAGAAAATGTCCAATAACAAAAAAGAAAAAAAAGTGATGTAAAATGTGACTGCAGTAAGGAGAGTGTATGAGTAAGACTGACATTTTGAACAAGAAGAACTTGTATCTGTATCACTGTCTGGTAGAAACAGATAATTTGTTCTTTTGATTTCACCAGGGAGTGTCACAGTTAAGAGGTTATTTTGCCTCCACCATTAGTTGAAAATCTGCTTTGAGATTTTGGACTTTTGACCTGGGCTGTCCCTGATTTAGACAATGAGGCCATTGAAGTTAGAGTATGTGCCCTCTGAATTAAGAGGTGACCATCCACACAAGGAGACTAGAGGTGGAAGACTTTGGTTTGAATGGGAAATGCTCAGCATGGAGTAATAGATTTGAAATTTTGGTCCTGGCTAGTGTTGCTTATTGGAAATGTGGACTTTTAGGAGGTGCAGACTTTGCTGGATGAAGTCAATCACTGGGGATAGCCATATGAGTCTTTAGTCTTACCCTACTTTCTCTTGTTGTATTTCCTGACTGCTAATGCCATCTGCCTGCTGGTCAACTCCTGCTTTGACTTTCCTGCCATGAACAACTGTCTCATTGTGGAACTATGAACCACAAACAGTCTTTTCTATTAACTTGATGGACTAAGGGTGTTCTCTTACAGCAACAGGGATGCAACTGAGATACTCTTCATGGTAAAAAAAGAGACTTTTTAAAAAGAAACATCTCAAATGCCAACTTGTAAAAGGTAATCTGTGAGCACTGACAAGATCATACAGTCTTTAAGTTGCCAAATGTTGATGTGGTACAGTAGTTAGGAAGGAAATATCTGTGGCTTAATATTGCATTTTGATGTACACAGTTATGAAATGTTATAATACAATTGTCATTAAAAATGGAAATGATCTCTTTAAACTGTACCACTGCTGCTTGTGTTTTTCCACTTTTTACTCTATCTAAAAATCCTTTCTGTTATACAGGTCAAATTAAAGGTGATATAAATGTTGCTTCATGTACAGTTAAATTAAATTTCCACTGAACAGCACACATCTTTCTACCCTCAACTCAGATGTGCAGGTTCATTTAGAATAAATAAAACAACTACTAATACAATTCAAGTCACCATTATGCGTCTTTATCATCTGACACCAATGATAAGAACTTCCTTTTCATGTGACTCTTTGGAAAATCTAGTAGGACCATATTAGTTACTTTGCAAGTATGGAAATAAAGATCAGTAATATTTATTTGGTCAACATTTTAGCGGTAGAATTTTGATGCCTGTATGTTTCAAACTGGATGAAACTGGCTCCAAAAACAAGTAGGCCTACAGTGTCAGTATACTAAGGCAATGTCTACACTCTCATGCCCACTGCAGTATCTTTCATAATACCTGATGTATTAACGTATTCTGCATGTCCACTAATGGGTGAATTAATAAATTAAATGAACCGATCCTTCAAAAAATGAATATATACATTTTTAATATAAAACTAAGTATAAATAAACTACTACACTATTCAAAAGATGTAAAATATATCATTCAAAATGGGTTGATCGCGAAGATCTGCCAAATGAAATTACCCAGGCCCAGAAGGCCCAGTACTACTTAACCTCTCTTAAATGTGGAATCTAACACAATGAGATGCATGCAAACATAGATGTGTAATTATCAGAGAATTGAGAGTTGATGGACCTAGGAAATGGTCGTTGCAGGAAGAAGGTTTCAGGGGATAAGACAACATTCTATGATGTCTTCCCAATATGGTAATGATGGCTGATCATGAAGTATTTCATGCATATATCAAAGCATCATTTTGTCGTCATAAGTAGATGCAACCATAACATTCCAATTTTAGGTGAAATTTAAGGTAATGTAAAGTTTAAGTTAACTCTAAAAAGTTATAGTTTTTCCAAGGAAAATATACTGGATAATGAAAATTTTATGATATTTTTGTGTACATATAGATATGCATCCATATAAATATAGTGTCTGCTATTTTGGCCTGTATAAGAAACCAACATGCATGACTTGTTGTGACATATGTAATGTATCACAATATACCCACAGTCTCATGTCAAAGTAAATATTTAGTTCCAATGTTTTTCAACTTGAAGATTAGAGATATTCATAGAACTTTTTTGAGACTATATTTGAATACAATATTTTCATCTTTTCCCTCCTCCCTTCAAACACTCTCACATACCCCTGTCTATTTGCCTTCAAATTCATGGCGTCCTTTTTCTTTTCAAAATTACTATTGCATATATACATATATATATATATATAGTATATAATATGCAATTATATATATATATATATATATATCCAATATAATGATGTGACTGTTCATACACGTTCTTAACTAAATATTTTCTAATCTGTAACTTGAACATTTATTAGTTTTAATTTTTGATAGCATTAAACACACAAACACACACATATGTATATACCAATAATATATTGACACAAATAATATATGATATATATTATATATATCTGTCCAGTCTGTGTAATGTTTCTTGCATGTTTTCAGAGCTGACCATTTTATAGTGTATAACCAATTGGTGTGCTCTTCCCAGAAGTAGGAAGACCACTTCTGCTCTCAGCTTTCCTCAGATTCCTATAATTCTTTGTGGAGGGCTGAGGCTTCATCGGTCTTTATTCAGTATGGGATGTTCATCAATGTCATTCTTATTTAGCTCACGATTTGTTGGCAATGATGCTGAGACTTTATGGACATTGCTCCTGAATTTCCTAGGAGACACAACCTCACAGTAAACTCCCTGATCTTCTGCTTCTTACAACCAATTTGTCTGTCCTTTTTCCTCCAAAGTTCCCTGAGCCTTTGATGTAGGAATATTTTCACAAAACTTTTATAATCAGAAAAAAAACTCATAAAATTTCAAGTTACAGATTAGAAAATATGTGGCTTATTTAGTTAAGAAAGTATATAAGCATTCACATCATTTTGTTTTTAACAGTATATACTAATACTGTATACATAAATGGAAAAACATGAATGGGTAGTAGGTAAAATGTCTTTTCATGAAAGTGCTGTCAATATTCACCAGTAATCAGTAAGACTGAAACAATCTGTTCCTTTTTAAGTTTTTATGTATTTCATTCCCTTAAACATTTTTTTTGATATTTGATTACAGTAAGCCACACTAAAGTTGTTGTTTTATATATGAAAAATGGATTTATATTGGCAGTATCATAGGATTCAATAAAATTTCTTCTCATTGGAGGAAGTATGTGAGATAATCTAGTCTGTCTTTGGTTGAGTCTTAATTATCAGATGATAGCTTAAAAATGCAAAAGAGCCCTTCCCAGGCTTTCCTGGCCCCGGCTCCCTGGCTCCCAGCAGCGTGTCGCCTCCCAGGGGCACAGCAAGGTACCTTTAAAACAAGGCAGGAGTCTTATGGATTGGATCCGACTGACCAAGAGTGGAAAGGACTTAACAGGACTGAAGGACAGACGGGTTAATTGAAGTAACTGAAGAAGAGCTTAAGAAGCACAACAAGAAAGACGACTATTGGATATGCATAAGAGGATTTGTTTACAATGTCAGTCCATACATTGGAGTATCATCCTGGTGGGGAGGATGAACTTATGAGAGCCGCAGGAGCGGATGGAATGGATCTTTTTAATGAGGTACATCGTTGGGTCAATTATGAATCCATGTTGAAAGAATGCCTGGTTGGCAGGATGGCTGTGAAGCCTGCTGTTCCAAAAGGCATGCTTCCTAAGAGCCAAGTGACAGACATACTGCCCATGGAAGGCCCTAGTTCTCCTAGCTATGGTTGGTTCCAGAGTCTTCAGTCACCATTGTTATAAACACCAAACAAGAATATCAGTTTAGACTCAGTAATCGTTGACCTCCTGGAGAGCAGAAGCAGTTGTCAGGGATCATTCTTACCTTATACATAGTGAACTAAGCCATGAAGTTCAAGAAAATATTTCTGTACGGGTTATTGAAAATGTTGGATAAATAGAGATTGTCCTACAAAAGAAAGAAAATGTTTTTTGGAAATGTCTTGGTGATCCCCTGGAGAAACACGATTCCTTTATTCCAAAGAAAGATACAGGCTTGTACTACAGACGGTGCAGTTAATTTACAAGGAAGATGTTACTCATGGTAGGAGGCTTTTCTGTCTGATGCTGCCTCCAAGTACTCACCTGCAGGTGCCAGTTGGGCAACATGTTTACCTCAAGCTCAGTGTCACAGGTACAGAAATAGTAAAGCCATATACACCCATGTCTGACTCCTTACTCTCAGATTTTAAAGAACCAGTTCTTTCCTCAAATAAATACTACTTTTTGATCAAAATCTATCCTGCTGGACTCCTCACACCAGAACTTGATCGTCTTCAGATTGGAGATTGTAAGTGGTCCTGAGGGCAATTTAAAGTATCCAAACTCCAGGAAGTAGAAGATCTTTTTTGTTTTTTATTGGCAGCGGTAACAGGCTTCACACCAATGGTTACTGTACTGAATTATGCTTTAACTCACATAGCATAGCCTGTCTCAGGGAGGTGACATTGATGTTCTTCAATAAAACAGAGGACGATATAATTTGAAGATGTCAGCTAGAGAAATTGGCATTAAAAGATAAAAGATTTCATGTGGAATTTGTTCTCTTGGCACCTTCTCCAGAATGGAACGGCAAATGGGGACAGGTGTCACGAACTCTTCTCTCTGAATTTTTGCAAAGAAGTTTAGAAAACTCTAGGGTCTTCTTTTGCATCTGTGGACCAACACCATTTACAGATGAAGGGATAAGGTTGCTGCATGATCTTAACTTTTCTGATGATGAGATTCACGGTTTTACAGCATAAAAAAAGCTGTCATTGTCTTTTATTCAACTAGTTTATATTTGTGATTGTCAAGGGTTTTTTAAAAGACTTTTTGTATGTATGGAAGATTAATCAGAATCTAGGCTTTCTGAAGTGAAGTCATGTGTCTTCAGTACAAGTAACTTCTTGGTTTAGTTTTGTACCATGACTTATTTTACTGCTGACGCCTGACCTGGACCGTCAATAATGGCAGCAGGTGCACTGAAATAGAATCACTGCTCTATGGTCAACACTTATATTTTATGACATGATAAACAAAGCAATCATTTTGGTCACTTCTTATGCTGCAAGATATCCTCTGAGCAATACAGATTAAATTTTACACTGCATTGTTAAAAAATGCAAAAGAAATACTTGATAATTTTCATAAGCATAATTAATACACTAGTATATGTATTAAAATATTTTAATATATTAAAATATTATTATTGATCAAAGCTTATTAAAGATAGAAAGTCAATTGCATAGAAAATATCTAAATAATGTCACTGGAGCAAATACTTTTATTTGTATCTCACCCTTAATATTTTGGTTTTAGAAAGCAAGTGAGCCTATGTAAAACCAGTTGCAATAGGTTTGTTAGTAATAATTATCTGAATAATAAACAATGCCCATCAGATTGGCAAAACCCCATAGGGAATTTTTGGTTGCATTAAGGGAGTTTTAGTACTGAATTTAAAAATAGGATTGAAGATGAAAAGAAATAAATATCACTTACAAATTACTTTGTTAAAGAATATTGTCATGAGGAGGACAGTTGTTTTGGACACTCTTGTTGCTGAAACTTGAGTATCTTCATGGACATTTAAGCTTTGTAGCATCCATGCTTGCAGAGATTTTCATAGGAACTCGGTGAGAAAAATATTTTCAACCACTTTATTACCGAAGTTTGTCATATTATGTTAATAACTGCATAGGAATGGTATTCTATAAGTATCTTTTTAGGGAAATTATCTAACAAATGGGACATAGGCAGTCCTGAAAAGGTAAGTGAAATATTTTGTTATTTTGTTCACTTTCTCTAACTCCTTGTCATTCACAGTAATGTATTTATATATCAAAGATTTGTGCTCAATCATGTGAATTTGTAAGAGTTCACATGGTTAACCTCTATGCTGGGATTCTTAGTAAGTAAAATGTCCTTTTCTGACTTTTACTTTGAGAATGTTAATAATCAAAATGAATTGTTGGTTCCTGGGATCACAGGGCTGTGTAGCTTCCTTCTGATGGCATCTATATCTACTTACTCACCTAGTTAATGAATTCCTTGAGGATCCTGGGAATATGAAGAGAGGAAGAGTCCCCCACAACAACAGTGTATGTTTCATGTTAAATGCTTGTCAGATAAAAAACAAATGTTATATTATGGTTTTTATATGAGACAGTGGAACATTTAATACTTTTTCCAGAGTTTATGTGGTTCTTGTTAATGTTTCAGTTCCAATAAAACTCTAAGCAAATCTCCTGTTTCCTATTCCCAGAAAGGAAGAAGGTGAACAAATTTCACAGAATATCATTTTATCTAGTTGAAACGAAGAAGCATAAAATACCTTCAGCATCTTTCTATGTAATATTTCAGTTCCTTTACATATTTTATTGCTGCAAGATGATTCCTTGCCTGCTTTTTAAAAAAAGAATCTTCGTTTACTTGGTCTTTAAAAAAAATAAAAGCAGGTGATATGAGAAAAATACTTTATTAATATCACAGATATGGGCATGGAGAAGTTACCTATTCTATACAGAATTGCATGTTAAGATTTGGAAAATTATACATATATGTAGATAGGAAGCCCATTGGGCAGTCTTTGTTTTAAGACTGCATGGTCATTCCTGCTCACTGCGTGCTCTCTTTTATTAGAGAATAAAACTTTGTATTTCCAAGTGATCAGGTCCAATTTTAGGTTATCAATGCAGTGATACAAGTATACAAACCACATTTAGCCCAGATTATTCACATTTATTATTACAGAAATATAGTTGGTCCTTACTTGAACCCTCGCCTGCTATATTGTATAGGGTCTGTCACCATTGCCCTGGTAGGTTACACTCATGGGTACACATGGCTTGAAATTTTCTGTCTTGCATGTTATATCCGTGGGCATTATAAATTAGTTATACCTAAGCAAGTTTTGTCTCATTGATTCTTTATATAAATATAGTTTTTATAACTTATGCAGAATGCCAATAATGTAGACATTGGCCGTTCATTCCATGGTCATGTGCTCTGTGATATCCAACAGCACCTTTAATTTCAAATTTCCCTCAAGCAGCTAGTAGCTCAGGAAACACTGTGGCATTGTTAAAATCTCTTTAAAACTATGTACAACTGAAATACTAAAAACATTCTTTATTCACTAGACAAATTTTCACACTGGAATGTTTAAATTATTTTTCTTAGATATATCATTACTATGTAAAGAAGTTATGTCCATCTCTGTGTGTGAGTGTGTTCTATTTTAAAGTAAAAATGATTGTTACATCATAAATTAACATATGAGTATTCAGTTCTTTGTAAGAAACAAAAGTTATAATATTTTAATTAAGGTGTGTTTAAACCCATAAAGAATTGAATTAATGGTTCTTTACATACATTTTGTTGAAAAAACATGGAAAGATTTATTTAGAATTTGTGTTTGTTCTTACATAAGTATAATCAGATAACATATTTCAAAAAGATAAAAAGAACAGAAATATTTTAAATTACCATCTTATTACTTGACCTATTTATGAGTTAGAACTAAAGATACTTCAATATAACTAATACCTAAAGTACAGTCTATTTTCCTTCCATATAATAACATTTGAAAGTTCTATATGACCTGACAAGAGGATGTTGCCTTTTGAGAAGGTGAAGGGAAACAACAGAGGAGAAGAGAGAAATGAAGAGTGTCATCATGTTCAAAATCCATTTTTAAACGAGGATGAAAATGTCATTACATAAAGCAATATGTTATACAGTACTACTTTTCGGCTTGGGCTTGTTATAAAAATATTTTAGTATACAGTCTATTTCCCCTTTTTGTCACTCTAAATTTTATATAAATATAAATTATAAATGTGTTTAAGATAACATAATTTAAATATATATTAAATTATAAGGTCAGGTGAACTGATGTCTATGATCTCCTTAGTTAATTTCAGATTATTGCATGCTATAAAATACATATCAAAATTGTTGATAAATTGTTTCCTATTTCAGGAAAGCTTTGAAAACAGAAACAGTTCTCTTTGTTCTTGTTTATTAAGGAGCATCTGACATATATGGAAGTAGACTATGACCTGGACCTGTTCTCATAGAGTATTAGTTATATTTTCTTTGTCTCATCTCTCTTTGCAGTGAACATCCTGAGTGGGTGTGATGGAAGGAAACAGCACCCAATTGACTGAATTTGTTTTCAGAGGAATAACAGATCGTCCAGACCTGCAAGTCCCCCTCTTCCTGGTGTTCCTGTTCATCTATGTCACCACCATGGTGGGCAACCTTGGTTTAATCTTTCTCATTTGGAAAGACTCTCATCTTCACACACCCATGTACCTTTTCCTTGGAAATTTGGCCTTTGCAGATGCCTGCACTTCATCCTCTGTGACACCAAAGATGCTTATGAAATTTTTAAATAAGAATGATATGATATCCATAGGTGAATGTTTTGCCCAATTTTATTTTTTTTGTTTCAGTGCAACTACTGAAATTTTCCTCCTGGTAGCGATGGCCTATGACCGCTATGTAGCCATATGCAACCCTCTGCTCTATCTAGTGGTGATGTCCAAAAGACTCTGCACTGTGTTCATCTGTATGTCATATATAATTGGTGTTCTAAATCCTATAGTTCATGTGGGATTATTATTCAGATTAACATTCTGTAGGTCTAACATTATTGATCATTTCTACTGTGAAATCATGCCACTGTATGCAATTTCTTGCACAGATCCATCTCTTAATGGATTGGTGGCTTTTATTTTTGCTTCTTCCATACAAATCAGTACATCTGTGACCATCGTAGTCTCTTATGCCCGTGTCCTATTTGCTGTCCTGAACATGAAGTCTGAGAGGGGCAGAAGAAAAGCTTTTTTCACCTGCAGTGCCCACCTGCTCTCTGTCTCTTTGTTCTATGGTACCCTCCTCTTCATGTATGTGAGCCCTGGATCTGGGTCAGGTAAACAAAAGGATAAAATGTATTCTCTGTTCTACACAGTTGTGATTCCTTTGCTCAACCCCTTTATTTACAGTTTAAGGAATAAAGAAGTTTTGGGTGCTCTGAAGAAACTCATAAAATGATAACTATCTTCTAAAATTTTCAGTTTTTTATTATCTTTTTTCTCTTTTGCAATGCATCATAATTTTAGATTGTGTGCTTTGAACATACTAGAAATTTTTGCCTATTGTTACACTACACACACCAGCCTAATTATGTAATTATTATTAAAATACCAAGCTAAAATTTTAACAGTCATTCATAATTATATGTTGCTTTATATATTTTTACTTTAAATTGTTTTAATCTATAGACACTGTGTTCTCTGACTTTTTTACTTACTGTTGTAACCCTGTTTCCTCTGTTTCTGTTTTTCCCTGTTTTTCAATTTTATAAATGAGGGCTTTTGCCTTGTCTTACTGTATCTTTTTTTTTTTTTTTTTTTGTATTTGAATGTCATCTCTTAGAGGCCTACAGTTTGCAGGACTCCCCCACCAAGAGTTTTCAGATATTTTAAAACTGTGATAATTTTATTTAATTGAACATATACATAAATCCTCTTATTACAAACCTATTTACCCTCCTAATTATAGAGGAATCTCCTGTTTAGAAAATATGTGTAATCATTCCAAAGACTGAAAAAGGAAGCATCTGAAATGATTGTTTTGAGATTTATGAGTAGTCTTAATGAGCTATATATTTCTGTCACACCTGCTGAAAACACTCAAATTTGTTAACTTACAAACCAAACAAATAAAAAAAAAGTCAATGGAGACCTTTCTAGATGAATCAGCAGTGAGTTGCCTGCTCCAAGCCTGGCAACCTGAATAGCAACCCCAGGACTCACAAGTTGGAAGAATTGAAATGACTCCAGTAGGCTTTCCTCAGACCTCCACCTGAAAACCATGATATATAGCCCCCGTCAATAAAAAATAAATGTTAAGATATGTTAAAAATTATTGGAGTATAAATGGAAAAATTGTAAATTTTATAAAACTTCTATCATTTATTTTAAGACAAATATTGTACCTCTCAATCCTGACTTGTGGATGCTAACTAAATTTAACTATTTTCTATAATTGAAATCTTCAACAGTCTATTTAATTTTTTTCCTCCTTTAAAGTAAGGATGAGTCTGTCAGGCAATTATGGAAAGGCATGGCTTTTCGCCTTTCTGGTTACATTGGCTATAGAGTTTTGACTATGTAAAATAAAGGAAATATGTCCACATAAACATGGCATACTGAGTCCCACCTTCTAAGTAAATTTGAAGATTCTCTTGAGTCTTATAATCCACATCCATAGATGTCAGACTGGCTTCATGTATGCTTCCTCCTCAACTGTCTCGTTCAATCTGACGCATAGATTTTAGTCTGAGCAGGTTGCTTATTGTGAGCGAAGACTTTTCAAATGTCATATATCAAGTTTACCAATTAAACATAGTGTAAAAGCTTTTGTTTTTCAATAAATTTCTAAGTCATATGGATTCACCTTATGCAATTGATAAATGTTAATATATGACTCGGTTACCTGTATACATCTGTTTTATAAAAACCCTGTATGAATTTATAGCATGACTCACTCAGTAAGGAATTGTGCAGTGCATATTTTTTCAGTCATATTGATTTAGAACAGGAGAGAGGACAAAACAGCTGCAGGCAATTCATATGTCAGGTGGAAAAACATCTTGAAAATATGTCCTACTTTGAAAATATGTCACAATAAAAATCTATTCTGCCTTTTCTACATTTTTCTTTCTGTGGTCACTCAAGACAGTTAAAGCCAATACTTGCTTTTGTTTTTTATTTAAGGTATTCTTGGAGAGTAGACATTCTGAACTTATTCTTGCGCTACTTTTGGTATGTCTGACACTAGATTTGGGTAGGAGTTGTGGGCTTCCCAGTAAGGAACATATGGCATTTGACTTTTTAGGTCTGGGATACTCTACTCAGTATAGTATTTCCTTTGTTCCAATTAATTAATACATTCACTTTATATCACAATATCAGCTCCCTTTTCCTTCTAGTCTTTCCCTCTCAAAGCTTCTCACCCAACTCTCATTCTTCTCTGAGAAGGGGGAGTATCCCTTGGTACTCCTGGGTACCATTCCCCATGGTACATCAAGTCACTGCAGGACTAGGTACATCCTCTCTCACAAAGGCCAGAAAAGGTGGACCAGTTAGGAGATCAGAAACCACAGGCAGACTTATGGACAATCCCCACTCCAGTTGTTGGGAGACCCACATGAAGAACAAGCCACATATCTGCTACAAAAGTGTGGGGTGGTGGTCCTAAGGTCCAGTCCATGCTTGGTTGGTGGTTCCATCTTTAGGAGCCACCAAGAGTCCATGTTAGTTTACTCTGTTGGTCTTCCTGTGGCATCCCTATCCTCTTCTGGTTCCTCAAACATTCCTACAGCTCTTTCTCAAGACTCCTTTTGGATATATGTCCAAGAGTGTTGTGGCTGAATCTTAAAGTATATCAATTCCAAATTTTCTAAAGAAACACTGTGTTGATTTAGTAGCTGTACAAGTTTGAACTACCCTCAACACTGGAGAAGTATTCCCTTGTTTTATGTCCTTACCTGCATGAACTGTCACATGTGTTATTGATCTTAGCCATTCTGCTATACTCATAGACTAGTGCCTTATCCAGTTTTTATCAGAGAAGCTTTCTCTGGTAGCAGATGGGAATTGACCCACAGGTAGACATTATGCAGAGAAAGAGTCTAAACTGGAAGTCTCCATCAAATCTCTCCTGTCAAAACTGAGAGAATATTTGAAATAGCCATGAAGTAACCTATTCTATAAGCACACAATACACATAATAATATATTTACATATGAGTTTAAGTGCAGTTATTCTGTATGTGGGATAATGCTACTTCTAGAAATGTTACCAGTAAAAAAGACCAGTGCAAGGTATGGGGTACTTCCTTTTGAGTTGTTGGTTAGTGGCATATACACATGTATACACACATAAACAGGCAACCCCCCCACATGAATACACACATGTGTGCAAGCACATATGAAATAAGCAGCTTAAATTTTAAAGAAAGTATACTTTCTCACATTTGGTTTAGGATTAATATTAAGATCAATATTATTGTAAGTTTACATATTGATCATATAATTATATGATACAAACATATATGATATAGTTATATAATTATATGAATTACTAAAAAAAGAGTTTTGAAATATAGTTTGTTACACACCCCCCCACACACACACACACACCCCCCCCCCCACACACACACACATTCTGCGAGCAATGTGCAGTTATCACATGAAGTAAGAGTTTCACTTAAAACTGAGAATATTTGAGTACCAAATATGGAATCTATGTTTTCCTGTTATTATGACAGATGAACTTATATTTGCCACTTTTAACCATTAAGTAAAAATGTATTTAAAGTTGGAAAACATATTTTAGAGAGGGTAAATGTATTTTATACAAAGAATTTGTATAAATGTAGATTTATTTAGGGAATATAAATTCAAAGCACTATTAAAATTTATACATTTTTTTTCTTTTTTATAATTTATTTTTTCTCAAATCGTAATTCATTCACACAGGGGTTATAAACACAGAAAGGCAGGATGTGGGGAAGGGAATGACACTGGAGTGTGAGTGTTCAGGGGGAATACAGATATCTTCAGAACTGGGTATCGGTTGGGTGAAGGTTCAGGGGACAAGTCACTGTGACTCTGCCTATGACTCGCTTGTCCTTATCTAAGTTGGTATTGTCTGCCCAGGCTACCTATTTACAAGGTCTATGACTACTCAGGCTTGTAAAGTTCCACAAAAGCTGCCTGTTTACATTAGCTTATAGCCATCTTTTTCAGTGTTTTTCCACTGAGACCCAAGACTTGGTATTAGTATACATGTATGACAGGCCTATTGCTGATTTTAGGCCTATGGCTGATTTTAGGCCTTCATTGTGTAAGCAGGGCTGACCCTGACATCTCCTCCCTTCTCTAAGTATAGAAGGGCTGTGGCAATTCTAAACTTGCGAAGGCGGGGATAGAGGCCTGACCTCCAATATTTGAAGGGGACCTTGTAACAGCTCCAGTCTCCCTGTCGTTGTCTAGTGAGGCATGAGGGCCATACCCATCCCGATGTCTTTTTCCTGGAGAGGGAATACTTTTGACATCAACCCCTATGCAGTCAGGCTTGTCCCTCAGGGAACCCAGATAGATATTTTTATCTTTTATTTATATTCCCTTGCAGTGCTTAGCCTCGCAGCCTAAGCAAGAATTCAGATTGCCTGTCAGAGGGGGTTCTGGGTGGCCCCTCTCTTCTTGGTCTAGGGGCAGAAGTCCCCCCTTTTAGGTTGGGTGGAGATGGGTTTTGGGAACACCCTGTATAAAGTAACAACCTCATCTTGAGTCTCGTGGTCCTCCATAGCTAACTTATGATAATGTATCTGAGTAGGTTTTGCTACCAAATTATTTATCTGTTGTATCACAGAGTTAGTCCGCCTATTTGAGGGCCAGGGACCAGCAGAAATAAGCAAAAAGAACCCAAATAATGGTCCCAAGAGGGAGGAAATAGGGTTGACAACCTTGGAGAAGCTGAAAACCAATTCTTGTACCAGCATTCATCTGTCTCTTTCTCTCTCTGATTTTTCTTAGGGCCTTCACTGACCTATTTCATGCTCTCTTTAACCCTCCTTGTCTTGTCTATGTAAAGGCAACCTTGTTCTTTAAGGGCTGTACACAGTCAAGAGCTGTACACAGCCTTTTCTATTGTAATAGAGTAAATCAAGTCCAATAAGGATCTTTGTGATTTTAGGAGGTCTCTTCAGACAGTGAAACGAGGGATTTCTTCAGATTAGTGATGTCAATCTCTAGCTGTTTGATGTTATTGTCAGTGGCTCTTCAAAGGTTTGAGTAGTATAAGTTCGGAGGCCAGCATCTGGATTAGAACTTCTAACAGCAGAGATCACAGGTAATTCATTTTTACAGGGGATGCTCCCTGAGTTAAAGCTCTTGGGAGTCCCTCTTTCTCTCGGGTTTCTGGGGTTGGCTACAGAGCTGCCGCCTGTGACCTGCTCTATGCTCGGGCCCAGACCGGAAGTGCATTTATACATTTTATATGTGAAATTTATCTGTAAACACTAGAGTTTGTGTTACGTAGAGATCTAATTGGTTGATTTTATTTTTTATCTATCTGTATGGATTTAAAATAACATATTTCAAATCTTCCTTTAAAGTGCTCATATATTATTTACAAATCTATAATATTTCTATTACAATTGCACAGGCTAAATATTATATTTTGTTATTTAGCATTATATCAGATTACTATATTTGATAACACAAGATCAGAAATTTTGATTTATTCAATAAATAAGCACCAGGTTTTCTTCTTAAAAGCACTTATGGCTTTATGATTTTTCTCAGAGCACCTAAAACTTCCTTGTTTCTTAAGCTGTAAATGAAGGGGTTTAGTAGAGGAATCACAATGGTGTAAAACAGAGAATATATTTTATTCTTATATTTACTTGGTCCAGACCCAGGGCTGACATACATGAAAAAGAGAGTTCCATAGAACAAAGAGACAGAGAGCAGGTGGGCACTGCAGGTAGAGAAGGCTTTTCTTCTGCCCCTCTCAGACTTTGTTTTCATAATAGAAAAGAGGACATGGGCATAGGAGACTGCAATACTCATGAAGGTAATAGCTTGTATTACAGCAGCAAAAATGAAAACCACAAATGCATTAATAGATGGGTCAGTGCAAGAAATCGTATAGAGTGGCAGGATCTCGCAGTAAAAATGATCTATTATATTGGACTTGCAGAAGGTTAATCTAAATAATAATCCTACATGAACAAGTGGATGCAGAATACCAATTATATATGAACCACTTATCAGACAAGTGCACACTCTGTTGGACATCACCACAAGATAGAGCAGAGGGTTGCATATGGCTACATAGCGGTCATAGGCCATTGCTACCAGGAGGAAACATTCTGTGGTTGCACTGAATCCAAAAACATAATATTGGGCCATGCATTCAAAGAGGGAAATCATTTTACCATTGTCTAAGATGTTGATAAGCATCCTGGGTGTCACTGAGGATGAAGTGCAGGCATCTGCAAAAGCTAAACTTCCAAGGAAATAGTACATGGGAGTGTGAAGATGAGGCACCTTCCAGATGAGAAAGATCAAGCCAAGGTTGCCCACCATGGTGGTGACATAGATGAAGAAAAATACCAGGAATAGAGGAACTTGCAGCTCTGGAACATCTGTTATTCCTCTGAGAATAAACTCAGTTACCTGGGTCTTGTTCACCTCCATAATATCACCTCAGGCTTCTCACTGAAAGGAGATTGAGATGAAGAAAATATTACCAAGTTTCAAGCAAGATGCAATTGATGTCAATATCACATCTCTCTCACATGCTTGTTAATCAAACCTCATTGGCAGACGGCCTGCAGGAGAAGCTGCTGAGGGTAATTCAGCTTCTTGGGAGACGGCCCAACCTATTGGGTGATTTTACTGTCGATTCAATATGAAGATGAACTTTCATAAAAATAATAGTTTAGATGACTTAATAGTTTTACATAATTCTTGATTTGATTTAAATAGTTTTAGAAAGTTAGGGTAGCTAATAGAAAGTTTATGAGACGGCTTATGTTATAACAAAGCTAGAATTAAGGATAGATTATGACCCTTGTAGTGAGGGCTGCCTAAGTTGGAAAAGGGGAACAGTGAACTTGCATGTATTAGAACACATAATTGTACTTGGAAGAGAAAAATAGGCTTGGGACAAGTTAATGATCAAAGAAAATATTTTAGGATGGGTCTGAGCTTCTGAATCTTGTGATTGAGGGATGCAGCCATAGGATTCAGTGTGCACCATGTAAAAGTAGGGTTATAATTAAAGAGTAAACGATTCTATGTGAATATAAGATGAGGACAAAGACGATTAGTCAGTTTAGTTGATCAAGACCTTGAAAATAAGACTCAAGAGAGATGATGGTCTGCTTTTTCGTAGATACAAATTGTTGTCAGCTAAACATAGGAAAAAACTTACTACTATAGACTGGCTTGCTTAAACTTTGTTAATCATTGATTAAAGAGTTATTGCTTTGGGGTTCTGATGAACTTGTGGGGAGACAGATTGATGGCAAATGTTTAGTTAGGTATGAGTTTCAAGAGAAAAATACATAATCAAAAATCTTGTTATGATTTCCATTTGAATAATGATTTTAATCTGTTTTTGAAGAATATGCTCTTATGGTGATTATTTTTTAGAGAATATGTAACTTGTGGCTACATATTCTTTTTCTTACTTAGGTAATTCTTTTCTTATGTAGAGAACTTTGTCTTAGATGTGTAAAAAGGCGCAGAGAAAAAAAAATAAATGTGTTGGAGGCAGCTCATTGGAGTTTACTCCATCCACTGAATGTGTGTATGTGTATATATGCTTTATATGTAAAGCTGGTTGGAGCTTTGCTCCGTCCACCCAATGTGTGAATGTTTATGTATGTATTTGCATATGTACATATGTATGCATGCATATGTGTGAAGTTGTTGAAACTTGTATTGCTTCATCCATTCAGTGTGAGTGTGAGTGTGAGTGTGAGTGTGAGTGTGTGTGTGTGTGTGTGTGTGATTTTCTTCCCCTTCTTCCCTTTTTTCTAATTGCTGGCTGCCATCAGTAGTGGCCCCCTTTAGCTACTATCAGTATGGGCCCCCAGTCGCCAACTCTATGACTCACCTCAGTTTACTCTCTGGTGTTGAATCTGATTTTTAACAACATATGAGCATGGAATATTTCTGTTTTACAAATGCATCTAACATACAAAGATTTTAAAAACAGTTTGAGATATAGGGAATTTTAATGATATGTTTTAATGAGAAATCTTAAGGAATACTCTAAAGATACCAATAAGGTCTTAAAATATAGTCAGTCACTCTAAGTTGCATAGATAACTATAATGTTTTATATACAATTAATAATCAAAATTATTTAATGCATTATACACCACAGTCACTTTAAACAATGTTGATAAAAGTCTAAATATGCATAATCAATTTCTAAACAGCTTCTCATATTCTCTAGTCTGAACAGCATAAGCAAAAAACCTTTAGTTTTAAAAAACAAGCAAATATATAATTTAAAAAGATAATAAATTAAACTTTTATGTCAAATAAATATTTTTAATTTCTCCAGTTAAATTATTCTGAGCAGTCATTAGTTCCTTTAAGAAAGTAATTTCTTGGTATCTTCTGTATTATGACACTGTCATTCTTAGCTCATAACGTAGAAATGATAACTGAGATGAAACAACTAATATATTAGAATAAATATTTTAAGAGGAAACACACATGCTCACACAAATACTAGCAATTTGTTTGCATGTTAAAGATCATTAAAAGAGCTGTCATTACACTTGCCAGTTCAAAAAAGTATGCAGCTGATAATATCTTTTAGTAGATTAATTACATATGCATCTAAATAGATTGTAGCAATTCTCCAGTTGCTCCTATAATAGTTATTACAAGGGTGATTATCAAAGTTAGAATATAACCCTGCAAAAAAATCCATAATCTCCAACAAATAACCTCATGCAAATAAGAAATGCTGAGTGGATAAACATTTTCCATAGGGAAGAGCACACCTATTGGTTATTCAATGCTAAATGGTCAGTCCTGAAAACATATACATACAAGCAACAGTATGTAGACTGAGAAGATTGTTTTTATGTAACTAGGAATATATATGAACATATATATATATATATATATATATATATATATATATATATATGTGTGTGTGTGTGTGTGTGTGTGTATACACATATATGTGCATACAACAGTTAAGGAAAAAAAGCTATGAATTTGAAAGAAAGTACAAGGGAAGTGTTGCAGAGTAAGGGGAAATTATTTAATTGCATACTACTTATGTAATTATATCTTATATATAAATATAAATCAAAAATAAAAATCATAATAAAAAAGAAATAGCCACAGTAGGAAGAATTCCCCATGTTGCCATTATCTGGATTTCATTTAAGTGTTTAAATAGTAAAATTTTTTACATAGACAGTTAAATGTGAACACAAAGAAGCAAATTAATATGGAATGTCTGTGACAAAGATAAACAAAGTCAAATGATCTCTCACAAAGTATTTGAAAGTTTCACAAACTAGAAGATAAAAGATAAAGGATAGATTCTGTTGAAACTTGTGTTGAGGGAGGGGAGCCCGAGCTGGCATCACAGTCTTCACTTAATCATAGACACATTGCATGGTTATCAACATAAAATATATTTCACATATTCAAATTATTGAGACTAAAAGGCAGAAAAAAGTAATCTTGGGACAGTAAAAACATATAGGTGTGCCAAAGTAATTTTCTGAAACAAAGAAGTTATGCTATAGAAATTATTCTTTTTCATTTTTGTTGAGAATATGAAAAACAACTTTGGAGTCTGATTGGGTATGGTAGCATATTAACTAAACAGAGAAGCTGATAGTGAGTATAATAATTATTCTATATCCTACAAGTCTCAAAAGACACTTGGAGATTTATCCTAATTCAATATATTCCAAAAACTCAGCAGTGAAACTGCGTCTTTAGATAGTGATTTATCCCTTCTACATATTTCCAGCAATACTATCCAAAACATGTACCAGGTGAGGGCAGAACTAAGTGGACTAAGGTGTCACACACTTCTGTGATTCTCATCAGTTAGAAAAACTCTTTCTGTTAATGGAAGATTTGCAATATTAGTATCATGATACATGTACTTAATAAAATATCCAGCATACTGGCTCAATAATTCTTACAGAAGCATTTTTTATTTAGTTATTTACTTATAATTTTAAAATCTTTGAGTTTCAATGGCACCTCTGAGTTACTTTATTATCTGCTTTCTCTAATTAATAAATCTTGTTTTAAATTTCAATTTTTTTCTGCAAAGTGTTGAACTCACCAAGAAGCACACCCTCAGTAATCTATAAGCCTCCATTCCTTTAAATTGATGTCAATAACAGCATAGCTGAAAAGCTAGTCTTAGAGGTCTTCATGCATTCACCCAATTGAGCTCAAATTTCTAGTCTACAAATATTTACATTTGTAGTCATAAAGATTAAGAGGATCAGACAAGATGTTTCAGGGTATTTTTCCAATCACTATTGATTTCTATCCCATTTTGTAGATAAATCCTCTTAACAGATATATTCCTTGTATATTGGCACTTTTATGAAACAATCTCTGAGCAAAACCATTCTTCTTAAAAAATATAATTACATCAAAAAATACTGCATACTCACCTAATTCCTATAAGGAAATGTATGTATGTAGAGAGATGTAACTCATCATGAAGAACTCTTAAGGTGAAGGACAAAGATAGCATAGACAATTGTTCTCTTCATGGTAGTTTTTCTTAAGAGGAGTTTGGATTGCATGATTCTTTTTCACGTCTTAAATGCTACCTGTGATATTCATACTGAAATTTCCTCAATGCCACTAAAAGATTCCCAATAGAATAGCCACTCCCCAGATAGTGTGCAAAAATTAAGAAGTCATTGCTAGGGAACCTATTATAACATTTGTTTCCACATGTTTTATTTCTCTTGAAAACAAAAGTATTACAATTTAATAACAATAAAAACGTATTCCACTGAGATCATTCTAATGCTTTAGATGTAACTGACTTTTCAGGTATATTTAGCATAGGATGAAACAACTGATAACATGTTCTGAAGGGAGTGTGGAGCAGAGGCAACCCTCATTCACTATTGATGGGGTTGAAAACTTGTTCAGTCTGTGTATACTATACATGTAGAGTTTAAATAAATATTTTATGTCTGGGCTTTTAATGGTCCCTCCAAGAGCCAAATACCATCCAACAAAACCCTGAAAACTAGGCATGAGAAAGAAGCCTTCATTTGAGTTGTTGGTCATAGTTCCCTAAACAGTTTCCAAAACATTGTAAGCTATTGCTGCTGCCCTCAGTTGCACCCAAGAGGGAGAAGGTAAGCCCCTATCACTGAAGACGTCACGCCTGAGCTAGAACTAACCTGAAAGCCTCCTCCCTGAGAACAGGATTTAATGACTCCAGAAGGTAACATGTAAGCTTCAAAAGCAGGGAAGCAAACAGTAATCCTACCTAGGAGCAATGTCTATGAACCACACAATGACCAACACAGTACAGTAACCATAAGGATGCAATAGTAGCATGAATACCTTGGCAGCACTTAACGTTTTCTAATTGGATTTAAGGCATACTCACCAATAGGGAAACCATGCATGATACTGGAAACCTAGCTAAATACACGGGGCTAGTGAATTCATGGTTCTTGAGGAGGAACCTATAACTAATACTTTATTAAACCAGCATAACACCTAACTAAACTCTAAATATTTGCCAGCATACCCACTGGTAAGTGTAGTCTTCAACTCTCATGAACATGTTTTGTGCAAAAGACAGAGACCACTACAGAAAACCACCTTCAATCAAAATGCAGCTGTGGCAACCAGTCAATATAAAATAAATCCAGATCTAAGGCTTGGAGAACATTGTAGAAGAGGGGATCAAAAAAGTGTAAGAGCCAGAGTATCAGGGAGCTTGATAAGAGAGTGTGTCTCCTAGTAACACAGGAAGCTACACCCAGAAAGTCTCAGCAACATGTCTGCCTACCATGCGCCAAACAAAGACTACAGCAGGCTTTCCAAAGTGGATGTAGGAAAGTCCACGAGGCCTCAAACCAACCAACCAGATACCCAGCTTCAGCCCAGAGCTCCCAAGGACTAAACCATCAACCAAGACTACACATGGAGGGACCCATGGCTTCAGCTGCATACGTAGCAGAGGATTGACGTATCTGGCATCAATGGGAGAGGAGGCCATTGGTCCTGTGAAAGGTCGATGCCCCAGATTAGGGGAATGCTAGAGAGGTGAGGAGGGAGTGGGTAGGTGGGTGGGGGAGCACCCCCATAGAAGCAGTGTGGAGGGGGGACTGGATAGTGGGTTTCTGGAGGGGGAACTGGGAAGGGGATAACATTTGAAATGTAAATAAATAATAAAATTATAATTAAGAATTACAGCAAATAAGAAATGCTGAGCATGGATGAAATAATCTTTCTCAATAATGTCAATTAATGAAAACAGAGGGCATGGATCTGAATGAAAGAAAGGAAGGGTTTATAGGAGTGTTCAGAGGGAGGAAGGGGGAGAAATGATAGGATTATATTGTAATTTCGAAAGTAAAAGAAAAAGAGGGAATGGAGGAGCAATAGAATCAGATGGTGCAAAAGTAATGTTTCAAACATGTACTATGAGTATTTTAAAAATTTAAAAAATTTTTATAACATTATATTCATAGTTTCTCATGACTCATATTTAAATTTCCTGTTAGAAAATGAACTAAGAGAGATAATAGATAATTACTTAAATTATTATTATTATTAGTTTAGAAATTATTGACATTATCTCCTATTATAGATCATCTTACAAGGGTAGGAATATATGAAGCATATCTTATGTTTATAATCATGTATAATCTCTCATTCACTGAATGATGAACTGTGGTGATGCTGATTTATATTCTTCTCCATGATCTGGGTTTGGGGTTTGTCTAGGTCTTAATTACTGTATCTTTAATGTGTCTATCTGTTGAACTTTAAGAGTGTACTGGATTTAAATATCTTGCAAAAGTATGAAAACAAAGCTAGAAATCACAGATTTAGGACCTTGGAAGAAAGTAGCCACATCACTAAGGTTTTTTTTTATAAATCCATGTTTACAATATCTCAAATAGCTTTGAGGAATCAATATCTAATACACAAATGTGTTCCAGGGTTTTAAAATGGATGGCTAACACTTCAGGGTCTTCTAAAGATGTCTCAAAAAAATAAACAAATCAATATTGGTGGTTTCATTTGGACTGATATCTGTTCAGTATCTGCATAATGAGAGCTGTTGGTCCCAATCTAACATAGCAACAGCAAGTTTTAAAAGTTCCTCCTGTGCAGTGATACTGCATTAGGTACAGTTATGCTCTGTATTGATAATATTAAGCTTTTATATGTTATATGAATAGTTTCACATTATATTTAGGAGTTTACTGGAGAACTAAAGAACAAATAGCTTACAATCCTAGGTTTGAACAGAAAGAAAAATTTCTTTAGAAATTTGGATTAGAGAACATTTGGTCCAGGAAAATTTTGAATAATTTGTTTTTAATTCACTCAACATTTTGATCACAGCCCCTCCCTCCTCTCCTGGTTATGGAATTAATGATTAAAAGGATAAAAGGACCTTCTATAATTCTGATGAGCCAAGTCCTACTTAATTTCACCAGTTAATTATAGGATAAACTCTAAAGAAAATACAATAGACATTGTTAATGTCAAAGAGAACTATTTTATAGATGAGAATTGATGCAAAATATAATTGATGAGAACTTGTTAATTCTGTCTTGAGTGCAAGTGCTTTGAGGGTAAATAAATGTCGTTTTAACAGGACAAAGGTAAAACTGTACCAGTCTCCCCATTAACCTGAGCTCATAGGGAACATTTCACTTATTGTCTAATCTTTTGTTTACAGGCAGTAAGGGGTGATGTGCTCAATTTCAAGAGAATTTAATACAACCTATAATGGCAACTCACAGATAGACTGGCAGTGGTCTTATCCTAGCAGGTTAAAAGGCTGTAAAATGTCTGAGGCCATCTGCTTCTGGGGAATATTTCTCCAGTTTAACTTGAGTTTGTAGTGAGCTATATGTTTACATGCATGTGATATGGGAAGTATGTTTTTTGTATCTTACAGATTCAGGCTAGTCACTGGATACTTAGGAGGAAGGCACATGTCTAGTAGAGGGTCCCTGGTGATTTTTGTTACCTGTTGTAGAAGGCATTTAGAATAATAAGTCCATCAATGCTTTACAGTATGGGTCTGTTTTAGGTTTATAAGAACTATATGAACATAAAGTTTTACTAATAAGGATAAGGATTTTACAGTATTAACTGTATGAGGAGTCAGTTAAATATTACCTTGGTTATAATATGGGAAAGAGGCATCATGTTAGACCATATGACACCTTTGATTTAGGTTAAATATGCCAATTTCAAATTTAGAAAGCTGCTGATGAGTTTGGGTTTTACTCAAATGATAGGAAAAAACAATAGTAACAAATCCATTAAATGATGTCACTCTGTTGATTTGTAAAACAAAACTTATGTTGTGAAATCATTTTGTTATTTGCAGTTTCCTTCAGGTTCCTCCGAAGGAAAAAAATGTTTTAATACCATTTGGGGTATGGTGATATCATCAGAATTTCAGCAAGTTAAATATATTATCCACCAAGAAAAGTGCAGTGGTAAATCTCTCTCTCTCCCTCCTCTCTCTCTCTCTCTCTCTCTCTCTCTCTCTCTCTCTCTCTCTCTCGATATCAGTTGTGCAAGATGGTAATTGAATAAAACCTATCTGCAGATAATCAATGGTCCTACTGGAGAGTTACCTGGGAGCTTCTTTGATGATATTTCTGACATTGTGGGTTGGGCAAATCACACTTTGATCTCAGAGGATCAGTCATCCCATCCATGTATTTCATTATCTGTATCAGTTTATGAATACAATGAGGAGTTGGATGTAAGATTTTCACAAAGGATATTTTAAAGTCTTTAAAAGTATTTGCTTTGGACTTAATTGTGATTCTGTCCTGGGTCATCTTCTTGGAACAAGAACAAGCATGGATATAACTTGAAGATGGAGAGAAAACTATCGTATTGAAGATGGGCATGATAACCCAACAGGATATCTAATCATGTATGTCTCATGACCTTCTCATTTGGGCTCATAGGGCAACCAAAGGCAGGATAAGACTCTGGCACTTGTGCCTTAATTCTAAGTGTGTCTCTTGTATTATGGGTCAGATTCCTTGATGAGTTTGTATGGCTGTCTATCCAGCACATCCATCCCCTTTAAAATGGAAGGAATGAGAGATTAGCTCTTTCAAATCTCCAGGCACCTTGGATTTCAAAGACTGCAAAATTTCACTAGAAAATTATCTATGAAGGAGAAGCTGGACTCTGAGGTATGAAAAATAATCTCTTGAGAACCAGATTTTCTCTTTGAGCCTGAGAGATTTCTCATCCTTGTATGACCAGAACTATGACAATGATCAATATGCTCACATCTTGAGCAAAATATCTAATTATGCATATTTCTTGTCCTTTGTCTCAACTTTTTTCTATTTAAATTCAAAAGCTCATGTTAGCATTTTAAAGATGAACTTAGTGTTACTGAATCCTTAAACTGACCACATTGATTAAATTTTCTCTTTGGCCATCACTGTTCCTCAAGTCTTCAGTTTGGTGCCTTGGGACTGATGCTGAGCCTTGCTTGATGATGCTGGTAGAACAGAAGCTTCTGTCCTATAATCCAATCACATTGCAAACTAAAAGGAATTTGAGGTGATTTAGCAAACTAAATATATGAGTGCTCATTTATAAGCATGTTTATATGCTGAGAATACTATACAAGCACCAGCACACTTATGTAGGCAATATACCAAAATATCATGATCTCTTAAGATAGACAATAGAGGAAAAAGTTTCTTATACTATCTACTTGAGTATTGTGGAATTTGTTAAGTTATATTAGGAATCTGGAGTTTATTTAACAATTTTAGATTAGCTTAATGACTTGGAGAATCAAGGTAATACATTCCAAATATTATTTTTAAGGATGCTAGATTAGATAAAGAGTAGCTTATGAATTATTATTATTGAGGTGACTAAGATATTGAACTTCAATACTCAAACTCTATAATCACAAGTCTTACCTTCCTATGTTCAAATCTCGATTTGTAGGAAGTTTTGAGTAGTTTTGTTGGAGCCTGAGGACAGAGAGTTTTTTTGTGCCTCTTGATGAAAGATGTAGAAGGGAACTAGATCTTGATTTTGCTTGAGAATATCTGCTGTAGAGTTTTAAAAATTCTTCAGCTATTATTCTCCTCACTGTATTAATGCTAACTTCTCTAATGACTCGTATACTTTCAAGTGTTTATATCACTCAATGTTTAGAAAAAATAATTCCTCTCAGATTTGCATGATTATTGTCATCTAGTGACCAACAGAATTCTTAATTTCTTTTGCCATTTGCAACAAAATAAGCAAACCAACACAGTAATGGGTCATTCTATAGCAATGACAAGGAGTTTATGAAGACTCTAGTAGAAAGAAGTGAGGGAGGGTCAGCAGATCCTTATCTAGGATTGTGATCACAGCTCCTGTTTGCATCTCAGGAACATGTAGGTTTGGGATATGCTTGAGTAGATACATGGTGGAAGATTAACTAAAGGTGGAACCCCCAATATACCACTTCTGTTGAATTGTCTCCCAGATGGGCTGGATTTTTTTTTTGTGTGTGTGTGATGCTGTTGTTTTAAATTCACACATGATCCTGTAAACCCTGACCTACTCTCCAATAATGTCATTTCTTTTTATTAAGTTGGACTGTGATAGCCTAAAGTTAGTGCTATATTAATAGTTCACTAGATAGTGTTTATCTATAATCAGTATGTCAATAGATAGTATTTCTGTCTATCTGGGCAAAACTAGACAATTTTTATTTTTTAAAAATACAATTTATAGTGTATATTTGAGATTCATTATACAATGTTATGGCATACAGATAAACAGAAAATATCTACTATAGAAAAGAATATTAACACAATTAACATGTCTATCATCCTTCATATGCTTTTTGACAAAAAAACTAAGAACATATTGTTAAGACAAAATCATAATTATTATACAATTTCATTATCTTAAGGCTTTATACATTGCATTAGATTGTTATACATGTCTGTTCTCCACATTGGCTATCTTATTGCTTTCCCTCACTCTTTTCTATTTTTTCTCTATCTTTTTTTAGGACAAACTTGTATTTTCTATTATCTGTGTACTGTCATCCTTTTATTCCAAAGAATCCATTTTTAAAATAGATCATATAATACTTTCCTTTCCATTTATGCCTTAATTTACTCAGCACAATGCCATTCATCTTTATTTACACTATAGCCACTAGAAGGAACTCTTTCTTTTTAAATACTAACTAATATTCAGTAGCATATTCAAGTGTATTTTCCATGTGTTTATTTCTGGATTTAGTGTTTTTCTTTCTACATATTTGCTGTTGTGTTTAGTACTAAAACGCTTACCAGAGCACAAACATTGTCAAGGTACTGATTCTATATTTGTGGTTTATACCCAGTATTTTTTTGCAATGATGAATTATGATCTGATTGATGTTTTCTCTAGGAAGTCTGTAATATTTTCCAAGGATTTTTAATGCTTATTTGTAGACACTCATTCATCAAAACATATTTACCACTCACAGACTGAGTGGAAGTACTCAGTGTCCTGAATCCTGTGTCTATGATGTATGACAATGTCAGTAATGATGACTGCTTAGTTCTCTATCTCTGCCAGAATATTGATCACGAGGAAAGAGTTAGTGATAAGCTACAGCAGTACAAAGTGGTCTGGTTGTATGCTAAGAGGGTAACTGAAAGGGAAGAATTATTAAATTAGACAAGTTCAGAGAACTGTGTGAACAAATAAGTCCATTTAGGTGTAGAAGAATTTTAATCCAGCAAATGGCTGCTCTGGCTAGAAATCATACCCAGAGACATGAACAAGCCAGAATGCAGACATGCCCTAGATTATAATATGATCTGGCTGTAATACAGACACATCCTTCATATACACCTTTTATCCCTAACAGTGAAGGTAAATTTAGCCTGTAAAAGGAAACAGCCATGTTTGAAAGTGACATCTAATTGAGGGAAAGACAAAGTGACAAATCAGAGATATGTTTGAAAGAATGAATCAGAGATAGGATACATCCAACACTCACAAGAAAGACAGGATAACAAGGCTACTTAAAAGTAACACAGAGTGGCATGAAGGGAAATTAAGTGAGTGCAGTTCAGTTGAGTTCAGGCAGTGCAGTGGAATTCAGATGAGTTCAGTTCAGTGAAGTTTGGCGCAGTTCAATTCCGTTTCTGCAGTTCTGTTCAGTTCCGTTAAGTTCATGGAGTCAATTCAATCAGTGCAATTCACTTCTTGTAATTCAGAGGCAGGTTTTTGAAGCAGAGCAATTCAGTGAGAAGTCAAGGGAAGCCAATTTTAATCAGTCAGCTTGGAGAGGAGTTTTGAGCTAGAATAGCTGAATTGAACCAGCAAGCCAAAATTCAACAAGATGGGTGAGCTTATTCAGCAATAAGCCTCAAAAATGTCAATTACATCTGGCAAATAAAAGTTACTAGATCATGAAAATGAAGGTTGCCAACTAACTGGATTTTTAAAAATATAAATTGAATTTTGATTATTTTTAATAAAGTTTTATAGTCATCATAAAAATATCTTGTGTTACTTTCAAAAGTAGTATAATATAAGCAATTTTATCTAATTAATTGCTATCTTCAGTAATCTGTCATTGTGTTCACAAATCATCTGCACCTTCATGTTTTTTGTTGGAGTGAAAGCCATTCCATAATGATGACTTACTTTTGTATTTCTAGCCAGTCTCGATCCATGGGACCCTAGATAAGGATCTATGTCTTTTATATAAAGAAGAAATAAAATATTGTCTATTTTTTAATCTTTTATTTATTTATATTTTTATACTCCAGATTTTATTTCTCCCCCCACCATCCACTCTCCCACTGTTCCCCATCCCATGCCTCCTCCCCACCCCGTCTCCATGACTGCCTCCCTGGTGCCTCCAGACTCTTGATGGTTAGGTATATCTTCTCTGACTGAAGCCAGACCGGGCAGTCTTCTGCTGTATAAGTGTTGGGGGCCTCATATCAGCTGGTGTATGCTGTCTTTTTGGTGGTCCAGTGTTTGATAGATCTCAGGGGTCAAGATTATTTGAGACTGCTGGTACTTCTACAGGATTGTCCTCCTCCTCAGCTTCTTCCAGATTTTCCCTAATTCAACCACAGGGGTCAGCAGCTTCTGTCCATTGGTTGGTTGTAAATATCTGCACCTGACTCTTTCAGCTGCTTCTTGGGTCTTCCAGAGGGCAGTTATGATAAGTCCCGTTTGTGAGCACTCCATAGCCTCACTAATAGTGTCAGGTCTTGGACCTCCCCTTGATCTGGATCCCACTTTGAGCCTGTGTATTCTGTACTTTTTTTTGTTTTGTTTTTTTGGCAAATATCCACTTATTAGTGAGTACATACCATGCATATCCTTTTGTGTCTGAGTTACCTCACTCAGGATGATAGTTTTTAGTTCCATTCATTTGCCTGAAAAACTCAGGATGTCCTCGTTCTTAATAGCTGAGTAGTATTTCATTGTATAAATGAACTACATTTTCTGTATACATTCTTCTGCCATGGGACATCTGGGTTGTTTCCAGCTTCTGGTTATCACAAATAAGGCCGCTATGAACATAGTGGAACACGTTCCCCTGTGGCATGATGGGCACATTTTGGGTATATTCTCAAGAGTGGTATTGCTGGGTCTTCAGGTAGATCTATTTCGTATTTTCTGAGGAACCTCCAGATTGATTTCTAGTGATTGTACTAGTTTGCAATCCCACCAGCAATGGAGGAGTGTTTCTCTTTCTCCATACCCTCGCCAACATATGTTGTTACCTAAGGTTTTGATCTTAGCCATTCTGATTGGTGTAAAGTGGAATCTCAGGGTCATTTTGATTTGCATTTCTCTGATCACTAAGGACTTTGAATATTTCTTTAAGTGCTGCTCAGCCATTCAAGAATCCCCTTTTGTAAATTCTTGGTTTAGTTCTATATCCCAATTTTTGGTGGTTAGCTTCTTGGATATTAGCTCTCTTTTGGATGTGGGGCTAGTGAAGATTATAAATGGTTGCTTTCATGTTTTGGATGTTAGGTATGAATGAAACATTTGCTTCTTGATTTATGGATATGAATGCAAATTTTCCATGTCCCAACAGACAATCTTCCTAATTCAAAGGAAGTATTATATAAATAAAACATTTTACCAGGTCCATGAGAACATTTTTAAAATTTTATTTTGTTTTTAATCAAAATATAATTATATCATTCTCTCCTACTTTTCCTCCCTCTAACCCTTCCCATAACTTTCTTCTCTCTTGAATCATGTACTCTGTTTTCTGTAACTGTTGTTGCATTTGTATGTATGAAGTAAAATATATAATACAACCTACTGACTCCTTTTACTGCTATTTGTATGAATATAATTTTAGGGTTGACTATTTGCTATTGGATAACCATCCTAGAGAAGATTCTCCCTCTTTCAGCATTCATTAATTACTTGAACATCTTCATCTGGGGGTGGGGCCTCATGAAATCCATCCATTTTGGTTGGTCAACTGGTGTTGTCATCATTCAGGACCCATTTATGTTGAGATTTCAAGAGTGTATCTTCCTTGTCATATCTAAAAAGACAAAAATACCACAGCAGAATTTCTTTTCTTCTGGCTGCTAAAATCTTTTTATTCCTTCTTTGGTGATGTTCCCCAAGCCTTAAGTGTAGGAGTTGTGCTGTAGAATATCAATTGGGGTTGGACATTCCACACATTTTTCTCTGCATTTTGATCAGTTATGGGTTTCTGGAATAGCCTCCATCTGTTGCAAAGAAATGATTATTTGATGAGGCAAAGAAGACACACATATCTGTTGGTGTAACGATAGGTATTTACAATGCAGTTAGGAATATACTGGTTTAGGAAATTGACAGTAGTTGGTTCTCCTCTAAGATCCAAGACCTTAGAAGTGAGAAACACCCTTCCCAGTTGTCAGGGCACTCCAAGAGACACTCAAAACAATATAGGCTATATATGCTGCTCTTGATTGCATCTCAGGAGTTAATTTAAACTATATCCCTATTGTTTCACTATACCCTTTGGACACAGGATGGAAAGGAATTGAAATAAATCTGATTCAAAGGCCAGCTCCCTGAGGAGTAGGGTTTTTTTTTTTAATAGTAGCATAATGTGCTTTGAGAATTTCCAAGGTAGGGAAGCAATCAGTAGTCCTATTTATCTATAATGACTGTGAACCACAACAATGACCAGCATGGCAGGTATCTTGGTATCTAAATGAAAAATGGCTGCCACTCAATATTTTTATTTTTGAGAAAGTAGTTTTACCTGGAGTTTTTAGCCTTTTGTACATTTAAGTACTAGGTAGAAACTGGGTGTATTTTTTTTTTTTGAGAGTTGGAGAGTGTATTGAAAGTGAGAAAACAGGATAAACAGTTAAAGGTAGAGGAGGTGCTATAGAAAAAGTTACCATCTGATTAGTATCCATGTTTTTCCTTTTATAAAAATGGCCTTCCATTGCACTTAAATGTGGTCAGGTTGCTTAGTTTTGAATAGAGAGTAACATTTGCCAGTTAAGCTTTTAGCCAATACTCATTTCATATGTAAAACATGTTGTCAAGTGTGTTTCTTTCTGGATTTATCCAGTTGAGAAAATAGACACTGAAGAGACCAAGTTGGGAAAATGGCTGAGTAGTAAAATCAAAACCCTTTAGGACTCTATATTCTCAGGTGGGCTTGAATTTTCTTCCAATTAGGAACACAGTCATTGCACTTTACATAAAAAATAGCTGAGTTTCTTTCAGATCCACCAAGACATTTCGAAGAACTGTGAAGCAATTAATGTTGCAGTAAAATAGAATACAGACATGCTGACAACACTCATTTAACTCTTTTCAGTTAGTTATTGTGTCTATGTTTCAACATGGAGTCTAGAGCAAGAATATTAGCTCTTATTTTACAAATAGTGAAAATCATAAATTCTAAGAGGAGAGTTTGTGTTTGGAGAGCTAGTGAAAGGTAGTGGCACATTTTATGAGGATCACTCTTAAGTCAGTGTGGAAGTTGGATTTGATGGCTCTGTTCTAAGATAGAATGGCTAGGAAGTTATATAACTCCAAGAAAGTGATAGATACTTTCTGAGTTAGGTTTTGAGCTTCGTAGTGGAGAAGGAAAGAAATCTATGGATACAAAGTAATCTTCAGTTGATAAAATCTAGAAGAGTTGGTATCCGAAGAAGAATGCTGGAGAAAAATCAGGTTTGGGAATGGGATAAAAAAAAGACCACTTTAGGTTTAAATTTGTTAAATGGTAAGTGCTTTGGGGATTTTCACATGAAAATATAGTTAATTAAGTAATTTAGATTGTGCAAAATTATGGGAAAATAACAGGACAGAAACTAAATTCACTCTAAACTCTGCTCATCATAACTGCAAAACAAGCCCCTACAGAGCATCTGAGGACACAATGCCTACTGGTAATTGTAATTTTGTGTGAATGATTTAATGATTCTAGGCAATGCCCAATCGAACATGGCTGACATCATCCTCTTGGAAATATTCATGGGAATTTCAACATCATTTATTTAAAGTGTGGGTTCATTGTAGTTGAAAGAAAAACATACTAGTTTTTCTGCACACAAATAACTGTATCTTTCTATACTTTGCATGGTGCTTCCAGGAAATGAGCAAGGTTCCAGTTTTCCAATGTTTTGCAGGAATTGGGTGAGAGTGCAGATATTTTCATAATTTTCACTATTGTAAAATTGATTTTTTTCTGTTAGAGAAAAACAATAACGAAAAACTCCCCAATAGCCATAGGCATGGAAATTGATCCTCACTTGCTGATGGTTCTGTTAATAATTCACAGTAGAAGGGACATAACTGTTTGTTGTGGATAGCTATAGTCTTGTATTTTGATGCTAATTCCACTTTCATGGGAGTGGCTGCAAAGGAGGAGTGAATCAGTACACAGGTGACTTCTGGTGAACCTTCTCCCCACCTTAATTTGTAAAATAAAGGCTAGAGCAAGTGATTGGGCAGTAGGAGAGGAGGTGGAGGAAAAAGGTTTGGGGGTGGGGGAGAGAGAGAGAGAGAGAGAGAGAGAGAGAGAGAGAGAGAGAGAGAG
>NW_021621192.1:1248454-1273816 GCF_004785775.1 Grammomys surdaster
GAGAGAGAGAGAGAGAGAGAGAGAGAGAGAGAGAGAGAGAGAGAGAGGAAGACTATGGAAGAGGAAGAGATGAAAGGATAATGGAGGAGAAGCATGTGGCCTAGAAAAACCACAAGTTATAAAGGATCTTATAGCTGGGGAATAGAGTAGGTAAATAGGTAAATCTGCCCAATCTAGGCATGCTGTTTATATTCATAATTATTGAGTTGTGTTTTCTTTGACCAATCTGATTTGGGTTAGAGATTTACCACAACAACTGTTAGGAAGTTTTCATTAATTAATAGAAAGATGAAACCTAGAAGATTAATTTCCATATCTATCTATCTATATCTATATGCCTATGTCTGTGTCTATTTCTATGTCTATATTTATATCTCCAAATTCACAAGGCTTATTAGTATTTTTTTCAAATGTATTCTGTGTGGTTTAAAACTGAGAGTATCAATAATTTGAAGATATGAAGAATTTTGAATCTTAGAGGATATGTATTAAGTAAGATGTCATTTTAATCAGCATTTGATTCTCTTTTGCATAATAGAGTTCTTGCAGACATTTAAAAGTAAGAATTACAGATTGCTCTCATTCTAGAAATTTCAAGGATAACAGAAAAGCTGATGTTCTTTCTCTATGTTGGTATTTATTCTGACAGCTGATATTTTAGAATTGGATGAACATAGGTTTTGTATTACTGTAACTCAAATTTTATCATCTTTAAGTGTTAAGTGTTTAATTTGAAAGGATGCAAAAATTCATAAAGAAGTTTGGGACCCTAATCTGAATTAAGGCTAGCAAGTTCACGGGCCTAGGTTCCAGGAACTAGCTGGCCACCCAAAGAAAGAACTAGCCAGGGGACAGGTCAGCCAGGTCGTTCAGACAAAGGATAGCAGAACTAAAGATACAGATTGGCTGAGTAACTCCAGGAAATGGCAGCTTACAATGGTCAGGTTGAGGTCACATTCCTGAATAGAATGTGTACAGGATGTATCCCACTCCCCACCCTGATTTATGACCAGCTAAATAATGAGTTAAGAATTCTCTACTACTATGTTTAGGTATGGACCTTGAATTCCTGATCTTTACTAGACTTTTACATGAAGGGGTGTTGAATTTTGTCAAATGCTTTCTCAGCATCTAGTGATATGATCATGTGGTTTTTTTCTTTGAGTTTGTTTATATAGTGGATTACATTGATGGATTTCCGAATATTGAACCATCCCTTTATTCCTAGGATAAGGCCTACTTGATCATGATGGATGATTGTTTTGATGTGTTCTTGGATTTGGTTCGCTAGAATTTTATTGAGTAATTTTGCATCAGTGTTCATAAGGGAGATTGGCCTGAAGTTCTCTTTCTTTGTTGGGTCTTTGTGTGGTTTAGGTATGAGCGTAATTGTGGCTTCATAGAATGAATTGGGTAGTGTACCTTCTGTTTCTATTTTGTGGAATAATTTGAAGAGAATTGGAATTAGGTCTTCCTTGAAGGTCTGATAGAATTCTGCACTAAAACTGTCTGGTCCAGGACTTTTCTTTGTAGGGAGACTTTTAATGACTACTTCTATTTCTTTTGGGGTTATGGGACTGTTTAGATGGTTTATCTGGTCCTGATTTAACATTGGTAACTGGTATTTGTCTAGAAAATTGTCCAATTTCATCCAAATTTTCCAATTTTGTTGAGTATAGGCTTTTGTAGTAGGATCTGATGATTTTTTAAATTTCCTTGGTTTCTGTTGTTATGTCACCCTTTTCAGTTCTGATTTTATTAATTTGTATACTGTCTCTCTGCCCTTGATTAGTCTAGCTAAGGGTTTATCTATCTTGTTGATTTTCTCAAAGAACCAGCTCCTGGTTTTATTGATTCTTTGTATAGTTCTTTTTGTCTCTATTATGTTGATTTCAGCCCTGAGTTTGATTCTTTCTTGCCTTCTATTCCTCTTGGATGTATTAGCTTCTTTTTGTTCTAGGGCTTTCAGGTGCGTTGTCAAGCTGCTAGTGTGTGCTCCCTCCAGTTTCTTTTTGTAGGCACTTAGAGCTATGAATTTTCCTCTTAGCACTGCTTTCATTGTATCCCATAGGTTTTGGTATGATGTGTCGTCATTTTCATTAAATTCTAAAAAGTTTTTAATTTCTTTCTTTATTTCTTCCCTGACCAGATTATCAATGAGTAGGGTGTTGTTCAGTTTCCATATGAATGTGGGCTTTCCATTGTATTTGTCATTTTTGAAGACCAGCCTTAGACCATGGTGATCTGATAGGATGCAGGGGATTATTTCAAATTTTTTGTGTCTGTTGAGGCCTGTCTTGTGCCCAATTATATGGTCTATTTTGTAGAAGGTACCATGAGGTGCTGAGAAAAAGGTATATTCTTTTACTTTAGGGTGAAATGTTCTATAGATATCTGTTAAGTCCATTTGGTTCATAACTTCTGTTAGTTTCACTGTATCTTTATTTAGCTTCTGTTTCCATGATCGATCCATTGCTGAGAGTGGGGTGTTGAAGTCTCCCACTATTATTGTGTGAGGTGCAATGTGTGTTTTGAGCTTTAGTAAGGTTTCTTTTATGAAAGTCGATGCTCTTGTATTTGGCGCATAGATATTCAGAATTGAGAGTTCATGTTGGTTGACTTGTCCTTTGACAAGTATGAAATGTCCTTCCTTATCCTTTTTGATAGCTTTAAGTTGAAAGTCGATTTTATTGGATATTAGAATGGCTACTCCCGCTTGTTTCTTAGGGCCATTTGCTTGAAAAATTGTTTTCCAACCCTTTACTCTAAGGTAGTGTCTGTCTTTGTCGCTGAGAAGTCAAAATCTCACTATTTGCAGATGATATGATAGTATACTTAAGTGACCCCAAAACTTCCACCAGAGAACTCCTAAATCTGATAAACAACTTTAGCAGTTTTGTTTATTAAGCCTTTAACATAGTAAACTATCTATGAAGTACACTTGACTGCTCTTACTCATATTATTCTTAGGAATGGAAACTAATTTTTCACATGAACTTTAAGTTGAAGGTTTGTAGGTTTAGATAACCTTGCTAGACTGAAAAGTAAAGTATCTGCCTTCAATTTAGTTGTCACTTTGTATTTCTCTTTCATTATAAGAAACTTACAGTGAGTATTTACGTAAAGCAATGAAGGCAAATATTTAAACCTAGTTGAGAATCGACACATTGAAATGTACTAGTAACAAATATCTCCTGATTCACAATTCTGTTCTCACTGTTTCATCTTAACGGTTGTCCAAGTCAGATATGGTGGAAAGGAATTGGACTCTGGTGACTGAATTTATTCTCACAGGACTCACTGAGCATCCCGAGTTGCAGGTTCCGCTCTTTCTGGTTTTCCTCATCATCTACCTCATCACCATGGTGAGCAACCTTGGACTAATTGCCCTCATCTGGAACGACCCCCACCTTCACACTCCCATGTACTTCTTCCTCAGCAGCTTAGCCTTTGCTGATGCATGCACTTTATCCTCTGTGACCCCCCCCCAAGATGCTTGTCAATTTTTTATCAACAGATCGTGAGATATCCCTGATTGAGTGCTTCACCCAATTTTACTTTTTTTGTTCCAGTGCAACCACAGAATGTTTCCTCCTGCTAGTGATGGCCTATGACCACTATGTGGCCATATGCAATCCCCTACTTTATCCATCGGTGATGTCCAACAAGCTCTGTGCTCAGTTAATAGTTGTTACGTATTTTATAGGTGTTTCGAATTCAACAATTCACATGGGTTTGCTAATTAGATTAACGTTCTTCAAGTCCAAAGTTATAGACTATTTCTACTGTGAAACTGTACAATTATTCACAGTTTCTTGCACTGATCCTTCAGTTAACGTGCTTGTGGTTTTTATCTGCTCAATCTTTATACAAGCCTTCACATTTGCGAATATTGTAGTCTCCTCAACCCGTGTGATCTTTGCCATTCTCAGAAAGAAGTCTGAGAAGGGCAGAAGCAAAGCCTTCTCCATCTGCAGTGCCCACTTGCTCTCTGTCCCTTTATTCTATGGAACTCTCTTCCTCATCTATATCCTTCCTGGGTCTGAGCCAGCTGAAGATAAAGAACAACTATTTTCTTTATTTTACACAATAATTATCCCCTTTATCAACCCATTGATTTATAGTCTGAGGAACAAAGAGGTTCTAGGAGCCCTAAGAAGACTAATAAAGAAATAAACATTTCTTACACATTTCAATTGTTTTTTCTCTTTATCTTAAAACAAGAACAAGACACAAACAAAAGAACCCAACACACCTCAAGTTTACTGTATGAGCCACTACTCTGTCCTTTGAGCAAACAGCTGTTTTATTGAGCTCAGAATGAAGGCAGATAGTATCTTGTTTCAGTTTAGTGCCTTGTGTTATACATTTCCTTGCATGTACATCTAGGGATGATTAGTTAACATTGTCTAAAGCTATGTTGTTTAGGAGCATTGTGCTTCATTACACATCAGCATTTTTGTTTATGTAAATGAGAAACATGAACTGAAATAAATGAGTACTTGGCTGCTAGGATAAAAGTTAATAACCGAACTGTCACTTGTAACTGTTGGGAAAGCCAAAATCAGATGGTAAGAAATATGGAGATGCACAGCCAGACATTACTCAGAGAGTAAGAGACCTTAGAATACTCAGCCCTAAATGAGATGTCTCCATCAAATTGCTCTCCTCAGAGCTAAGGGAACCCCGTGGTATAGGATGTAGAAAGAGGTTGTAGAGGACTAAAAAGAAAAGCCCCTCTAAACCAATATGAACAAAGCACCTATAATATTAGAAGTTGAAATAGTGTACAAAGAGTCTGCACAGCTTGGCACCAGCTTCCCTGTGTTTTGATTTTGTCTTCAAGTTTAGTGTTTTTATGGGATTCTTGAATTTGTGAATGGGTAGGTCTCTCATTCTTCTGGCTTATCTTTAGGCTCTTTTCCTTCTGTTGGTTTGTCTCATCTGATTTCAATGTGATAGTTTTTGTTTTATTTTATATTTTATTTTTGTTATACCTAAAAAAGGATGAAAAATGTATGAATAAAAACCTAGTCACTGAAGTAAAGGTTAACAACAGAACTGTCACTTATACTTGATGGGAGGAGAAAATCAGTTCTCTCCAAGAGAATGACCCTGGGTGTTTCAGAATATGTTCACAAGTAGTTGACCAATATAAAGTGGACTCCATAGGTGTATATGTGTGTGTGCATTATTTAATTAAAATTTTGTTTTTTAAGGTGTGGCTTTATTTTTTTTTTGCTTAGTTTGGGAGTTTTTGTTGTTGTATGTGTTATTGTTTGTTTTTTGAGAAAAGACTTAAAGTTGAATGGATAGGGATGGGGAAAAGATTTAAAAGGACTCAGAGGTGAGAAAGAATATGACTAAATTATATTTAAATTTAAAAATTGTTTTAAGTAAAAATAATCTTAAACATATTTAGAGTAGTTACATAAATGAGTCTATAAATACTAATGGGTGGTGATGGCTCAGTGGGTACAGGCATTCCTCCAAAGACTAATAACTTGAGCTTGATCCTCAGGATGGTAGGGTTGAGGCCAGAGTCAGCTCCCAACAGAGGGCTTACCAACTCAATCTTTGAAACCCAATCTGGTACAATAAACTGGCATGTTTAAATATAAAAGTTAAAGTTTCTCATTTATCCGTTATCATATACACATATATATTTATATTTTAAATTATTATGTCCCAAGGGACCCAGAAATTCATGCAACTTTGTATCCTTTAAAATGTTTTAATGACTCACGGACTCCAAACTTTAGAGTTCATATACTTATGAGTGTAGACTATTTTCTAGATTCTAATAACTAGAGAGTGACCAATCTACCGAGAACCACATGATTTTCCCCAAAGCTACCATATGTCCTCATTTAGGAGTGTGGGAACCTCAGGAAATTCTCCCTACTGTATCCTAGAATGTTGACTGGTGTGATTTTGTTTGGGTTGTGTGAAGACAACCACAGCTACTCTGAGATCATGAGTTTGGCAGCTCTCTTATGCCCAAAAGACATTGTTTCTCTCTACTTTCTCAAAGATTTGGCTCCTACAATCTTTTTACGATGTCTCTGAGTCTTGATGAGGATTGCTATAAATGTCCTGTTTATAGCTGAATACTCCACTAATGTTTATTCTGTGCACTTTGGCAAGTTGCATGTTTCTGCTTTAATAACCATATACTGTACATATAAACTTCTCCAATGAGGTCTGATATTTACATAGAGTTATATGAATTTAGAGGTCATTTTAATACAACACTTATCAAAATAATATTAAGTTTACCTTTGTGACCTCTTGATGAATTTTTGGACAGATTTGTAATATACATTTTTATCCCTGAGATTAGGCCTTACAAAAAATCAGGAAATGATTGGTTATCCCTATAACATTCATGCCACTTATACATCCATGGGTATATCTTGCCATCCTAGTCATTATTGAAGCTCACAGTATCCATAGCAGGTTTAGACTATTGATGGATTTCCCCCATCAGTCTGCATAGCATTTTCCAGTAATTTGTGAGCTAGCCAGCAAAGAGGAATCTTCCTCTTCAGTATTGACCTGATTTTTGTACCTTTAGCAATTGAGTCTTTCCACCAAGATCTTTTTGAGAACCAAGAGCAATGGAAAAATTTATATTGCTTTGTGGTCTTAGTAGCATCCTCTAAATAACAACTTGAGTGCTGGTGTCCCATATCTAGCACTAGTTTTTTTTATTTGGGACCCTATGGCTTCTGGGAAGATCACAATCCCCTGTGTAGTGTAACTCCAATTAAACAGATATATCTTATAAACTAGAATGTTCCTATATAGCTTTTTCAAATATTTTGAGATAGTTATAACTCCTCCAAGTCCCTTCTCTACTAATATTTTAAGAAATTGGGACATTCCCAAAGGACAAAACTTGTATTATTTGTAGTGAGTTGGTCTGATGCTGCTATATATACAAATGCTAAGTACTGACCCACCAAGATCTGGTTGCCCCCAATGAGAAGATACAGGGATAAGAAGATACCCAGGGATGAGGAGATCTTTACATACATCAAGTAATGCTGTGTAACATTTCAGTCCATGTTAATTGGTTAATAAAAGGCTAAAGCTTGTGATTAGGCCCGACACATGTAACATTCTAATTTCAACATCCAGTACAGCTCCACATGAAAAAATAAAGTAAATATGTTGTATACTTATAAAGTTTCAAGGAAATTATTGTCAGGAATGCATTAAAGGTGTTGGTTTAATTCAGACAAAGATTAGTCTCTTCTATTTTCTCTTATGTCTTCTGTCTTTCTTCTCATTTTCTTCTCACTTCTTCTTCTCTTCCTCCTTTCCTCCTTTCCTTATTATTTGTAATTGTATCATCTAAGTTTTATATATAAGAATTATTACACATAATTTCTCTTAAATAAGCCTCAACATCAAACTGTTCTGGCATCATTATAAAAATATCTGTTCTCATTGTCATACTGGTTATCCAAATTTAAATACAGTAAGATAATCAATCAAGTTAAAGTAAAGGAATCACTCAATACTTATTTAGTTAAGCATTTTAGCCAGACTTATTCCATTTTAAGCAAGAATGTCAAAGAATAAACCAGAAACACTGTGGAGTCCTTGAATTCCCGTATACACATTTATTGGTCTTGGTCCCTGAATACCATCTGACCGACTGAATGAGCACAAGGAAGATCAGAACCAAGGACTGTCAAATTCTTACTTTGAGTAGCTTAACTATTTATTACCTTGTATTCAGGAGTACTTAGCATGCTTTCATCTGCCAGTAAGTCAGTATTTCATAAAATACAGGCTATAAAGTAGAAAACCTTGACTACGAAGTAGAACAACAGATCCACAAACATTTCCATTAAGTAATCACTTCAAGCAAACTCTAGCAATAATGACTATCTTGTGTTAAGACTATGAGTATCCAAATATTAACTTCTTCAACTGAAAGAATCTGTTAAGTGTTTTCCATACAAGGCAGTCTAGTGTAAGACAGATGATTTTATTAAAAATAAGACAGGTAAAATTACACTTTACTTGTGTGGCTATAGAGACAAAAAAGAGTATATAAATGTGTATCATATGCATGAAAAATAAATGTTTTGTGAGTTTTTAAGTAACTACAGGGATTTATGTCAATACCTTGAAAATGCCAATGGTAAAATGTAGAAAAAGTTTGCTAGGAACACAAGTAGACATGTTATGGAAAATTTTACTCTAATATTTGTAAAATAAATCACACAGACTATAAAGTATTGTGAAAGTTTTCTTTAAGTGCAGATTGAATGTAAAATATTGTCACAGGTAATATTTTTGTAAGAAATTTTTTCCTTGATATTGGAAACCTGATATAAAGAATCTGAAAGTTATAATGTAGAAACTATACTTCCCTTAAAAGTATTTTCATCAAGAGATTTGTGATAAAAGATATTTGTTTCATACTTAAATATTTAGCCAAACTATATGGCAAGGTTCTTGGCATTATTAAATTAACAATAACTAAATTGTCTTATAAATGCTCACAATTATGAAACTTTCTCCATTTTATGATTATTTTTCTTAATAAACTTTTCTGGAAAAGCCAGATTGAGTGAGGAATATGATTATGTTGTTCACAGTTTATTGATTTAATTCTATGTAATATGAATAAAATATAAAATTGTGAGACTAGATTCTCAGCCGCTAGTTGAGAGAGAATTCATTGCCACATATCACCCTAGCAAATTCCTACAATTCTTATATGCTCCTTCTTCTCTTACCTTCTGTTCAAATATTGTTATCAGTGAAAATGGCAACCAGAAGGCTGATTTCTTACATTTATTTTACTATACCAAAATATAAAATTTATAAATTCTTGAATACATCACTACTTGCAATATTAATACAAATATATGTTGAGTTATAAGCATTAGCAATAAGTTATTTTAATACTCTACCCTTTTAAACATCCTAATTTCCATTTGTCCTCTTAAGATGCTCCAATATTGTTTTAAACTTTCCTAACACTTGTCCTTAAATTCTACACTTCTTGAGAATATATTTTACCAAGAGAAAGAGAATCAGATTCATTTTTATTATTCTAGAGATGCCAAAAATCTAAAAAAAGCTACATTAATTTGCTGGGCTAGGGTCATTCAAGAAAATAACTTTGTATTCCTGTCTCAGTTGTGATAATCTTTTATTAATCATTTCTCATTATTTGTAAGTAGTATTCCCAACTACTCCTCATAAAATTGGAATCTCCTAAGAGACACTAAGTCTGTAGAAGCCAAATGCTCAGTTGCAAAGGAGCATAGTTAGTGTTTCTGGATGCACTAACGGTGGGTTACATTGCCAAACCTCACTAGAAAGCATAATGAGAAGCTCACGGCCTTCTAAGGGAGCTTGTGAGCATCTGGTAACATGAAAGAGCATATTCCAATCCATAACTCTATAGATTGTCCACCCCTCTTTAAGATAGAAGAAATATGCTGAAACTTAAGTTTGCAAATATTTATTTCATTTTTCTTTTCAGGGCAGCTGTTACCTCTTTGTTTCTCAGACTATATATAAAAGGATTTAGAAAGGGAATTATTACCGTGTAAAATAAAGAATACATTCTGTCCTTATCTTTACCTGATCCAGACCCAGGACTCACATACATGAGAAAAAGTGTGCCATAGAACAAAGAGACAGAGAGTAGGTGGGCACTGCAGGTGGAGAACGCTTTGCTTCTTCCCCTCTCAGACTTTGTTTTCAGGATGGTCGAAAGGACAGAGAAGTAGGAGACAATAATAGTCATAAAAGTAAAACCTTGTATCAAAGCTGAAAATATTAAAACCAGAAGGACATTAACTGTAGGATCAGTGCAGGAAATTCTGAATAATTGCAAAATTTCACAGTAGAAATAGTGTATGATGTTGGATTTGCAGAAATTTAATCTCACTAACAAACCCACATGAATTGCTGAATGTAGAAAACCTACAATAAATGAAACATGTATAAATTGCATACAGAGGTTATTGGACATCATCACCGGATAAAGTAAAGGGTTGCATATGGCCACATAGCGGTCATAAGACATCGCTGACAGTAGGAAACATTCTGTCGTTGCACTGGAACCAAAGAAATAAAACTGGGTGAAGCACTCAACCAAGAATGTTTTGTGATCCTTAGATAAAAAATTGACAAGCATCTTTGGAGTCACAGAGGATGAAGCACATGCATCTGCAAAAGCTAAGCTTCCCAGAAACAAGTACATGGGAGTATGGAGGCGAGGGTTCTTCCAGATGAGAGCAATCAGTCCAAGATTGCCCACCATGGTGATGAGGTAGACGGTGAAGAAAACCAGGAAGAGCGGAACCTGCAACTCGGGACGCTCAGTGAGTCCTGTGAGAACAAACTCTGCCACCACAGTCTGGTTTTCTATTGTCATATCTACCCCAAACAATCACTAGAATGAAAGAACAAGTAAGGAACAGTCACAAAGAAATGATACAATTGTTATGACTTGTGCTGCTGATGTATTCCTAAGGGGAGATTTCGTTCATTAGTGTTTATATATATTTTATCCTTATTTGTCTACTTTTAAAAACTCATTATTTTTAATTAAAATATAATTATGTAATTTTTTTCCATCTCTTTAACATCTCCCATTTATCTTTCCTTGCTCTTTCTCAGATCCATGGCCTCTATTAATTTATTTACTCTTATATATGCCATATATTTGTATATATCAGTATATATCCATAAATTTATAAATACAATATGTTCAGTTTTTATAGTGTCTACTTTTATATACACAGTATGTCCTCAAAATAATTCACTCAATATGGATAGTTTAATGAAAATTATTTTCAGTCTGACAAGGTTATAAAAATTCTCTGTTATAGTATATGTTTGGAATTCAAGCACTGTAAAAATGTTAAAGAGGTTTTTCTGTAATTTCAGTAATGTAATATTCCATTTGTTCCTCTATGTTTTGTCATTATTATGAATGCAAATTTTACTATTTCCATAAAATCAAGGATTTATTCATAACCAATAGTATCTGAAGAAACTCAAGGTTTTCTTAATTTTTTTCCCTTCTTGATAATAAGGTCTTTGGTGGTCTATAACTTGCTTTATAGATTAAGTTTATCTTAAACACACCATGGTCCTCCTGTCTCTGCCACGTGATATCTAGGTTTGCAAATGTGTGCTATGTTTTGCTTAATGTTTTTGAAAAGGAAAAAATTATTCTTGGAGGTAAATATATGGATTTCTATGTTATTTCTACATGTGCCAACATCCTTATTTATATAATCATATTGATGCTTAAGGAACATAACAATATTTTACCATGAGAAAATAAAATAAAAGCAGGACTTACGCAATTTTAAAATATAAGCAGTTGCTATCTTTCTAAAAGTTAAAAAACACCATAAGTAACCAATTGTAAGCTGTCAGTTTATTTTTACTGAAAAACCAAGAGAAATGAATGAGTTTCAAAATCTTTAACTGTACATTATAGTGAAAGAGCCATTATAGGAACGAACCCATAACATTATTATTACTTTTATCTTTCAGATTATATTATAATCACAGTAATTCTTCCCATTTCTCTCTCTCAATCCTCCTATATACCCCACCATGTTATTTCAAAGTCATGGCCTCTTTATTTCATTAATTGTTAAATGCTTTAAGTTGAAAATTATAAGAGATTTATGTCCTGAACTAATTAATCCAATTTTCTGTATGAACTCCAACAACCAAAGTAAGAATACCCCTACTAGCAGGATATGAATCAAACAATAAACACTGTTTTGTAAAGTTTTCTCTTCATAAATTTAAGAGTGTGTTATACACGAGAGGTATAAGAATCTTATTTTCATAACGTTCTTTATCAACTCATAATCTTATTATTTGTGAAATTAAAGAATTTTTATTACACACACACACACACACACACACAAACACACAACACACACACACACAGGCAAACTTTTCTCATCTAAAAACAAAATAAGTAGTCATTGAGCATCAGACTGTACTTCAGTTAGGAAAAACCTACATAAAAATTGAATATGTTGAAACGTTCTAATCTTTCATTCATTTCATGTTACTAGAACTTTACATTCAAACCTTCTGACAATTTGTTACCTTCATGAACAATGAATTAGACTATCATTGTGTTCATGTGGGTAATTTCTGGTGTTAATATTTTGGGGCTGACTTTCTTTAAGATTATGTAGTATTTTAAGCTCCTGTTTATATGCTTTGTTATCTGCAAACACATTGCAAAACTGAAACAGAATCATGCAAAGGTTTTCTCTCTCACCTAAATCCTTTAAAACAGTAGAAAACTGGAACACTGACAATTTTCAGGAAGAAGCACAAAAAGTGTAGGAGAAGCAGTATTATTTGCGTGGAAACTCCAAACAATAAGGAGACAACATTTCTTATTTTTATTTCAAAATGATTCTACAAACACTTCCAAAGTCCCTTAATGCTTCCCAGAGATTCCCCAGGAGGGTGAAGTCAATGTTATTCCTGGCATTGTGAGCTAATCACCAAATTATCAATATAACTAGTTACATAGTGTGTTCTGTTTATAGAATATCAGGGAACTAAGGTAATAGTAAGCTTCTTCACTTTTATTTTGTTTTCAGTTTATTTTATTATTTTATTGAAAGTAGATTTTTTTTATACAATACATTCTGATTATGGTACCACCTGCTCCCAGTCCTCCCCATTCTTCAGCTCACCTCCCATTCAGATCCACATTCTTTTTGTCTCTTCTTAGAAAACAAGGAGGCATATAATGAACAATAATAAAATAAAATACAATAAGATAAAACAAAAACAATGTGTAAAAGAATAAAACAAACAGAAGAAAAAGAGCCAAAGGAAAAGCACAAGGAATATATAGGCACAGAAACATCCACATTTATACACACAGGAATCCTGTAAATCACAAAAGCAGGAGCCATAATATTTATGAAAATGAATTATGTTTAAAAAATAAAATTTAGAACAAAAAACCACCCTGACTCAGCATTATTAGACAAAGAACTTCCAAAGATGCCATTTAATTCATTTTGTTTGGGCCTTCTGCTGCTGGGCATGAGACCCACACTTAAGAGCCATTTATTTCCTCCCTGAGACTCTCTTGAAGAAATTTCCCATTTCTTTTTACAAGGCCATAGCTACCCTAATACTTACACCACAGAAAGACCTAAGAAAGAAAGTATTACAAACCAATTTCTCTTATGAGCAAAGACACAAAAATTCTCAATAAACTACTTGTAATCTGAATCCAAGAACACATCACAAAGATGGTCCAGTACAATCACGTAGGCTTCGTGCCAGGGATGGCTCAATATACAAAAATCAATAAATGTAATCTTCCACATAAACAGACTGAAAGAAAAAAAAAGAAATACATGATAATCTCATTAGATGCAGAAAAGGCCTTTGCCAAAATCTGGCACCTTTTTATGATAAAAGTCTGGGAAAAATTAGGGATACAAGGGACATACCTCAACATAATAAAGGCAGTTTAATCCTAATGACTGGATTTACAAGTGCCCACCACACCCACCTAGGACTTAGGTGTGTGCTGGGGATCCAAACTCCAGTCTTCATGCTTGCACCACAAGGCTTGTCCCACGGAACCACCTCTCCAGGCCCTGGGCCACATTATTTTATACTTTCACAAATAATGTATCAGTTCCAATGACCACACTGGATTGTCTTACCTTATATAAAGAAGTGTGGTTTTAACATGCAAAAAAATTAAATAAATAAATAAATAAATAAATAAATAAATAAATAAAGGCAATTTAAAGGAAACTCATAGCCAACATCAACTTAAATGGAGATAAACTTAAAACAATTCCACTAAACTCAGGAACAAAAAAAGTTGTTCACTTTCTCCATAGCCATTTGATATAGCATTTGAAGCTTTAACTAGAATAAGAAGACAACTGAAAATCAAGGGGAACAAATTTTAAGGGAAGAATTCAAGCTATATTTCTTTGCAGCTAATAAGATTGTGTACATACGTGACCTTAAAAAATCCACCAGGGTACTCTTCCAGCTGATCTACAATTTCAGCAAAGAAACTGAATACAAAACTGACACACGAAAATCAGTAGCATTTAGGATACAGATGGCAAATGGACTAAGAAAGAAATCAGGGAAATAACGCTTTTCAAAATATCCTAAAAAATATAAAATATCCTGGAGTAACTTTAATCAAGAAAGTGAAAAAGTTGTATGATCTAATTCCTCTTAATATTTCATAAGTTAACTAAAAACTTGAGTTTCCACTTAGAAATACCGAATGTGTTTTACATGTCACAACCTCAAATCTGAGACTATGATATGTGCTGATTGTAGGCTTCAAACTGACATTCTCTTGGATTTTGCTACCTCAGCAAACAAAATTACCAAAAATTTATTACGCAAACAAACCAGGAAAATATCATTGAACCCCCTTCACCTCAATGCCTTTATTTCTACCTTCACAAAGTCCTCAATTCTTTATTAATATTTAGTAAACATAAATATTTTTCTATCTCCATAATTGACCTAAAAATTCTAAAACTGTCCCTTGAAAGTATAAATATTGGGAGAGAAGAGAAAGAGGGCAGAAGACATACATTGGTTTGCTGGAATCTTCACGGAATCAATTGGAGAATGTTAATAAATAACAACTATCAGAAGAAATGTATGGTGGTTGACATCTTTACTTTTAATAGTAAAGTAAAATAGGAAATTTCATGTAACAGAACAGGAAAACTGAGTCTTTCCAGAAGTGATCCATGAATCTTGGAGGACAGCATACCCTTTCATTGAATAGGAGCAACAACAGCAGATAAGAGAAGTGTTGGTTTAATACAGAGAGGCTCAAAAACTAGGAACTGTACTTGAGTAAAAGACTTTGCAAAGGGAATAAGGGGAAGGAAGCAGACAAAAATTGTCTACAGATTTCAAAGCAATCTAATAAAAATTTACATGTTTTTACAGAAATGATCATAAAAGTTGATAGCTTTTGATTATTATTATTGTTATATACATATATAAATATATATGTTTGTATGCACACACAGAATATATATAAAACAAAACATGAAACACACACATATATACATACATGTATATATCACATATATACATACATGTATATATACATATATGTACACATATATACATATACATACACATACACATATACATATGTGTTTATTTTTGTTGTGTGCCTTAATGGTTTTGAGATTACCACATTACATTGTACAGCAAGTAAGATGGCTCACTTCTGGCAGAGACTAACTCTTCTTCCAACAGTCATTAGTTGCCCATAGTTCTTTGTCTAAGGGTGGAATCCTGTGAAATTTTTTCCCCTTCCATGCTAACATGTCAATTGATATTGCCACTTTTCTTGTCTTGTTTATGTGGCTTTTCTAGGAGAGACTATCTCACAGCAGACTTCCTGGTGTTCTGACTCTATCTTTCTGCCCTTTCTCCTGCAATATTCTCTGCACTATAGATACAGGAGCTATGAAATAGATGCATCTATTGGTGCTGGGTACTCCATGATCAGTTGGTCTTTGTGTTGTGTCTATATGGTTTTCTGTGATGGTCTCCACCTGCTGTAAAGAGAAGTTTCTTTGGTAAAGAGTGGTCGCTTCACTTCTCTGTGGTTGTAAAGATAAGATCTAACCAACTTGCCAGGGCTAGTGAGGTCATGGGTCTTAGAAAAGAATCTAATCCTGCCACTTTGCTAGAGCAACATAATCCCTTACTACATTACAAATCTTATTCTTATAGCTGCTGGTAATAATCTCTTCCTATCTAGAAATTCTTGCTGTAGTTACTCTTTGTATAGGTGCAAATAACTTTTAAAAGGTTTGAATTTTGTCATATGATTTAAATACACATTACCAGTACATAATTTGTTCAGACTTACCTTTCTTTCTATTGGTCATATGTTCATTACATAAGTGTGTAGAATAATTTTTAAGAACAATAATAGGACATTGTCATTACAATGGATGAGGCTTTAGTACGAAAATTCAGACAATAAAGATTCCATCCATTTCAAAGAAATAGAATAATTATAGCCCTTTCCCAAGATCAGGAGAGTAAACTGGCTTCCTTAAAGATGAAGTTAATTTTTCATGACACATGTTAAAAATAACCTATTTCCCACACTTAGTACTCATATGTGTGTTTTCTTTCAAGGATCATAGTAAATTTTTCCATTAAGGTAGTAAAACAGGCAAGGCAGGAAGAACCAGTAGCCCAGCATCCTGGAATCATCATGATCCACTTTTGACATTTGTGGCCTTTGTTATTGGACATAGACTGAACAAAAAATATCAATGAGAATACAGAAATCACTCTTACAGCAGCTGTAGTGTCTGGGAGACCCATCACCCATGATTTTGTATGAACATGTCAACTACACATTTCTGAGATACAAACCTTTTCATTGTGCTCAACTTGTGACCTCCATAGTTCTCATGGGGAAGCCTTTAAATGGGGTCTTTAGATAGCTGTGCTCATTCTCAATAAAAAATATACATAAGTACCTGCAGATTTCTTTTATATCATGATATTAAGATTTAGCACTACCTTTATGTAAAAGTTCTTTATCTGATAAATCTTCGAACTTTTGATTAAATTTTACACCACAAAGTCAGGAAAAATATTCATTAGTACGAATACATTTTTGGCTTGAATCGACTGCTGTGAGTACTGGAAACTACATGAACTTCCCTTATATGGGAATATAGCTAGCTTTCTGTGAGCATGTATAGTTTTATCATGTTATCTGTTAAATGTAAATGTCAGATCAAGTTGGAAAAATAAACACGTTGACTGTTATACAAAAGTTTGCAATCCCACCCCAGGAAATACAAACTGAACTACAGTAAAATGTTGGTGACTTTCAGGTTTTGGTCCTTCCCAATCCTCCTGCAGTTTTATTGGAATGTCTTTCTTTAAATAATAGGTTTTTATTTACAAGACTATTTTCAATCTGGGCTTTACTAACTGGTTAAAGCAAATAAAACACACTTGCTTTAGTCATACACTACACAAAATTAATATCTTGAGCTTTGGGAGAATGCATTCCTATGTGATTTGTGAGTAACTCCAAATTATTCTGGTGATAAGACTTAATGTTTACTGTACATTTCATATTTAGTCTTTCTGCTTTGCCAGCACTGTGTGCATGTCTAGCACCTATATTGTGATGAAGCTCTGTAGAATGACAAGTTGAAATTCATCAGACATTTCTAGAACTTCAGAATTTTCTGAAGAAAATTCTAATGCCCTAAAATATATAACTGCTTTTTAAGGCAATATTCCTATGCCACAGTACTTTGTTATAAGGTATACATTTGGCATTTCATCTGCATCATAAAATGAAGATATAAAACACCCAATTCTCTAACTCACAAATAGCATACATTAAAGGGTTGGATTAACTGGAAAGTCCTAAAATGGAGGGTTTTGTAAAGTCAATATGAGTTTAGTGAAAACCTTTTAAGCATCATGTCTCAGGAAGAGCTCTGTTGATACTAAAATTGACTGGTTCACAATGGCAAAGCCAAAAGGAGACTGAGATCCTTCTACTTGAATTGGAAACAACCTTGAAGTCTTTCAACTGTTGAATGGATAATTAAAATAAGATAGTTATATGAAATGGAATTCTATTCAGCTGCAGAGAACATTGGGATCATGAAAATTTGCAGGAAAAAGTAATGAAACTGGAAAATATTATAATGAGTGAGGCAACACAGACCCAAAAATATGAATGCTACATTTCCTCTCTTTGTGGATCTTAGTTTGAAGGCTTTAGATTTGAATATAAAACCTGATTACTGCAGAAGCCAGGAAAGTAGAAAGAGAACATGGGAAAGAGGGAGAAAAGAATAATCCTAGAGTAATAGGAGGAAATAAAACACAGGTTTTATGAAATGAAAAATAGGAAATACTAGGGTGAGAATTCTGACTATGGAGAGAAGATGGACGTTCATACAGAGATAGGGGGAGAAAGGAGAGATAGGTAATCCTTGCGATACTTGAAAAAGTCATGGAGAGTTTAAATAGAGTGTAATTCAATTTAAGTGGATGTCTTGAATGGTCCTGTAGAGTATCTAACAGGCATAGGAAACCTCCCTTTGCACTGTAAGGAGGAGTTGGAGGGGAGAAAGTTAAGGGCAGAAATGATTTAAATATATTACTCAAATATGAAACTCTCAAAACATACATTTAAAGTTAAAATGACAGCCAGCTCTTACCCATTTATCACGTGTGAGACTACAAAAGGACATTGTGTTATATTTCTGAAATGTTTAATTTTCAGTTTTCAGAGGATCATCCTAGAGAACTTGTCTCAGTTATGTTATAGTTCTCCAGTTTGTTTACAATAAACTACAGAACGATTAATTCATTGAATGCTCTTTTAGCTCTTGTGTCTATACTGTCTATAGCAGGGCTTGAATTTTCAATGAATTTTCATTGATAAGTCCCTCAATTTGCCATACCAAATAGCCCCAACTACAAGTTAAGCCAAGATTATACAGGTGAATGATTAAGTTTTTTCTTTGAAGTAATATGATATGAGTATTTTTGTTAAAAGAATTTTGACATAATTATATAATATTTGTAAATTTTAAAAGAGCTATTTTTGTGTGTGTATATGAGTGTTTACCTATATGCATATATATGTACCACATGAGAGTTTTGGTGCTGATGTGAGTCTGAATGTGGCATGTGATCTCCTAGAGACAGGAGTTCTAAAATGTAAGCTGTAAAGTGGATACTGAGAATTGAATTCGGGTCATCTGCAAGAGATACAAGTGCTCTTAACAACTGAGCCCATTTGTATGATTCTAGAGATAGAAAAAGACATTTTAATAACATAGATTTTAAAATGGGAATTTGGACTAACATATTTTATAGCTCATATAGAAAAAACAAAATGTATTTTATATATAAATTATGAAAAATGGATTGAGGACAACTGTAACACATTAACAGTACACTTTAGAGAAAGGATTTTTTTTTAAAAAAAGGTAGGGAAAAAATTACAATGTTTGCAAAAAGAAAATACAAATATTTTTGGTTTTGTTTTGATTTTCTTTTTTAGTTGGTTTTTTTGTTTGTTTGCTTGTTTGTTTTTGCTTTTTCAAGACATAGTTTCTCTGTGTAGCTCTGACTGGCCTGGAATTCTCTGTAGATGAGGCTGGCCTTGACCTCAGAGATCAATCCTCTCTGCCTCCTTAGTGACAAGATTAAAAACATGTACTGCCATGCCCTGCTACAAATAACTGTAAGAAGAGAAAAAAATTAGTTATCTGGGATGATTTTAAAAGAACTTTTGTTACAGAGAAAATATGGCTATTTATTTTAGGGTGAGATGCACATGGTGACTTTTTTCAATAATGTGCACATTCAACTGGGTTAAGTTATTAAAAACATCATATACCCATGTCTTTAAAAGATACCATATAGCTACATTTTTATAGGAAGCATTCCATTTTGTTGGAACCACTGATGTGGCAATAGTAAGCTGTTTCCAAGTAGTAGAATAAAACATATCTGTTAGCTGTCTAAAAACTTAATCTTTTGAAAAGATTATTTTTTCACAAATAAGTTTGCTGGAAGAATTTAATTGGATGTTTTAAAAGAATGAATTATAGATTTCTACAAAATAACACTCAGATAAACTAAAATATACAATTATCACAATATATTATCAATTAATTTACGTCTAATTTGGAAACACAACAATTATCTGTCAATAGTTGAGAATTCATTGGCACAGCTTCTCAGTTCTACAATTTTAGGTGCCATGTCTCTGATGATCTCATAAATTTCACTTGCCAACTCTTACTAAAAGAGATAGAGACAGTAATATCATTGCCAGGTAGCTCTATGGGATTGCTTTTGACTGCAATAAAATTTTATAAGTTATTGAACATATATCCAGAATCCTTGATAAAAATAGCATTTTGGGCTCTAAATAAAAGACATGGCAAATTTTGTTGGTGAAAAATTTAAATTATGGTTACTCAATTTTTCTTCTATCACTACCATTTTTATGATTCAATTTCCTTTTTCATTTTACGCATTATTCAAAAGTACATGTCTTCTCAGGAATGCATTCCACCATGAAACAAAGTTCTATTCTTATCAGTCTACCAATGTTGTTTAGTGGACTAAGGGGTCAAAAACCTTGTTTACTTGTAGATCCTGAGGGGTAAACTATTCACTCCTGCACATGACTGACTGTATTTGTTAGTAGTGATCAGAGTCATGTTTCAGCAAGTGTGTCTCAGGATGGCATAAGAAACTGACAAATTCACAACTGTAAATTTGAAAAGCCAATGAAAATAGTTCATTTGAAAAGCTAACTCTTTCAATAAAATAGAGAATTTTGTTTCTAGACAAGGTGTTTGTAAATGGTGCTACCAAAATTTCACTGAACCCATATGAAAGGAATCACTAGGGCATCAAACATAAGATTCAAAGTTGGATGTCCCCTGACGAGGGTACTGACCCTCCAATATAAAATGGCAGAGTTCTGATCAGTTCTTAGGACCTATTTTTTTCTGTTAATGTTTTCATCTTATTTTTTATATAATTGTGAGGGAGACATGTCTAAAGAATTGTACAATGATCAGTTATTCTTCATTACTCTTCTGAAAGCACCTATAACCTCTTTGTTCCTTAGACTGTAAACAAATGGGTTGAGCAGGGGAATTATTACTGTATAAAATAAAGAAAGCATTTTCTCTTTGTCTCCCACAGGCCCAGATCCAGGGCAAACATAAATGAGAAAAAGAGTTCCGTAGAACAAACAGACAGAAAGCAGGTGGGCACTGCATGTGGAGAAGGCTTTGCTTCTGCCCTTTTCAGACTTCTTTCTCAGGATGGCAAAGAGGACACGCATGTACGAAACCAAGATGGTTACAAAGGTGAAGGCTTGTATAGAAATTGAAAAGATTAAAAGCACAAACATGTTAATTGCTGGATCAATGCAAGAAATGTTGAAAAGTTGTAAAATTTCACAATAGTAATATTGTATAATGTTGGATCTGCAGAAAGTCAGTCTAAATAACAAACCCACATGAATTGCCAAGTGCAGAACACCAAGTAAGTATGTCACAGCTATAAACTGAATACAGAGTCTATTAGACATCAACACTGGATAAAGCAAGGGGTTACATATGGCCACATAGCGGTCGTAGGCCATCACAGATAGGAGAAAGCATTCTGTGGTTGCACTGGAACCCATAAAATAAAATTGAGCAAAGCACTCAACCAGGGATATCTCATGATTTTTGGATAAAAAGTTGAGAAGCATTTTGGGAGTCACAGAGGATGTAGTGCATGAGTCAGCAAAGGCCAAGCAGCTGAGGAATAAGTACATGGGGGTGTGGAGGTGACAGTCCTTCCAGATGAGAACAATCAGTCCAAGATTTCCCACCATGGTGATGAGGTAGATGATAAGGAATAGTAGGAACAGAGCAGCCTTTAGCATGGGACGCTCTGTGAGTCCGACGAGAATAAACTCAGTGACCAGAGTGTGATTTTCTTCTGCCATGTCTGAGCTGGCCAATCACTAAAATGAAAGAATCAGGAAAGACAGGATTCCAGAAAAATTATAAAGTTTTGCTATCATGTCACTATCCCAAATGGATGTTTCTCATGCCAGATTTTAAAATTTTGGTATTTGTTCAACCTAAACAATAATACACCTAAAGTAATATGTACATTTTGTGGGAATCCTTTTACATCTTACAAATGCAGAATGTGTTTGCACTATTTAGAACTGTATAATTTGTTAAAACTCTTGTGAAAAAATAAGATTGGTATACCAACAGTATAAACAGTAAGATTAGTTGAATGTATATTAACTGATATTGAACTGTTGTTTAAAGATTTAATAATCAAGATACTAAGACATTGTATAATAAAGAAGTAGAGTCAGCATAGAATAGATCTCTGATTCTAAATAAAGGAAATTTTAAAAAGCAAATACATGTTTTTATACTGTAGGAAATAGTAATTTATGTGGTAGATTATGCTGTCATCCGGAAATACATAGGAATAAATTCTTATAAAACACACTGCATATACCTAGATGAAAATATAAAACACAACACACACACACACACACACACACACACACACACCCTACTCATGTATGTGAGTTGCATAAATTAAAATGCATCAAAGTGCTCCCTGATGACTAAGGTGAGGAAATTGATGCTTTCCTGTATTACTTGTAGAATACTAATTGCAACTGCCTTTGGGAAAGCAACTTCAGACTATTCAATCTATTTGGATTCCTACCATTCAACCTACCATTCTTTTAGATATACTCTAGAAATAAAAGCAACACTAGATGAAAACAGGTACACAAAGAGTATACAATTTACTTCTGGCCAAGGTGCAATGCATAGAAACAGATAGATATGCCTTTAAAAAAATCAGTCACAAAAAAGAATTATTATCAAGTGTATTGAGAATTACCACAATGTGTACTATTTCAGAGGACCAAAATATACAGAAGTTAAAATAACTATGATCACACTGCAGCCAAATAAGCGACTTTTTTAAAAAAAAATCCTCTTAATTTAAAAATATGGATAAAATACAATAAATTAATAATTCTGATTTTTATGGTACAGGAATAGAGATTTAGATAGGAAATAGGTGAGACAGAAAAGGATAAGCCAACTAGAATTACATAACAACCCACCCATGTAAGTGACAATTGTACTCAAAATTATGTCTATGTGTGCATGTCACTCAATATGTATATTTTAAGGACTAGTTGAAGAATTGCCTGGAACATGTTAAGAAGACTTGAGAACAACAAAGTCCTGGTGCTGTCTTTTTAAAAAATCATTTTATTTACCTTTCAAGTGTTGTCTCCCTTCCCGATCCTGCCTCCATAAGCACCCTACCCCATCCCCCCTCTCCTTAGGCTCTATGAGGGTGCTCCCCAACCCACCCATCCACTCCCACTTCGCCCCTATAACATCTTCCTTCTCTTGAGTATCAAGCCTCCACAGGACCAAGCGCCTCTCCTCCCACTGAGTCCAGACAAGGCAGTCTTCTGCTACATATGTAGCAGGAGATATTTTGTAATGTAAAAATTAAGAAGTATAATTTAAGTTTTTGTATATTAAATTAAATAAAATAGAGAAATAACCTTCAGGGAAATTGCCATAGTCCTTTAGATTTTATAAGTAAGAATATTTTCAGCATCAGTAATACATTTTCTTAATACTCCAAACTTACCTATAATTATATATATATAGGCATCACGAAGAAAGGTTTTAGATATTTTTAATTTTAATGACATTATTGAGTATTCCTCTGTGTGCATCTGTTTAAAATATAAAATTTGTATTTTAAAAAATTGCATGAATAAGAAGATATTTTTGACATTTTGGAGTTTCTGAAAGAACTTCAAAATTTTTATATAAAATTTTTAAAATAAAATGAATAAATAAAAGCAAAACGATTGTTATCATACTTTCAAATATCAAAATATTTATGTGTGCTAAAAAGTACAGAAATTTTCTTTAATGTAATTTTAAAATAAATAGAAGTTTACTTTTCAGAATTGAATATCAGCATAAGGAATGATTTTGAGCTGCTATTCTATCTAACAAAAAAGAAATAACAAAACTTTTGAGAATTTTTACTTTTAAGTACAGAGTTGTAAACATTTCATGGGAAAAATATATAATACAAATTCAAATCCCTAAGATATTTGGACAGATATAACTATTCCAGGTGACTTCAGATATTGCAATGTACAATTGAGCTTAGAATTAATAATCCTTAACTTAATAGTTAAATAATGCAATAATAATTATATAACTTAATAGTTACATAATATACTAGGAGTCATGTGGAGTTTGTGGAAGTTGATTTCTGTACCTTTAGTTCTGTTCTCATTATTCTATGAATTTGAAGAAATTTTATATCTCTCAACCAAAATTGTCATAAGACAGAATTTATCATTGAGAAAAATTACAAATAAGTGAGATTTGCAGGATAACTATGTCTTAATTAAGAAAACTTTTCACACTACAAAATTTTCTCTGAATACCTTGAATTTTCATATCATTACTCAATTTTACTGTTGTTTCCCAAATCAGTGGACACCATCTCAATAATGGTGTTTCTGATGTGGTAAAACTCCAATTGAAATATATATTTTTAGACTGTCATTTATCTGTGTCTTTCCTGTCCTCTTTGCAGTTGGAGATTTTTACAAAATCTATCACATTTTAATTTATGAAAATCATTTTGTACATTTAAAAATTACAAAGGTAAAAAACCAATAATCTGAAAGTCTGCTTTCTCACCCAATTCCTGTAAAACACTGGAAAACTGGAAATGTACTCATTTTCTGGAACTTGTATAAAATATACATACAGATATATGTATTATCTGTGAGCCAGGTTCACCCAGAAACTCCAAAATAAAAAGATTTAGCATGTTTTCTTGCATGACAAACAGATCCTTTAAATCATCTTCAAATTCCCTCATTTCCAAACCATTCCCAGCAGAATAAAGTTAAAGTTGTTCCAATGGGCATTGAGAACAAATCTTTACAATGTCCACGTAACTAGTTACGATAAAAATTCATTGTGTTGACAGAGTTCACAAAATCACTAAGCAAAACTTAGAGTAACTTGATTTTCACTTCTCTTAGTCATAGCTACCTAATTAACTTGATATTAATTTGGAAGTTCCAAAGATACCTTAGAGAATACACGTCAAAATCTGATGAACATCTTTTCATATTTTCTCTCCAACACAGTGTTCTATGTCTAGACAGGGCTACCAAACAAATTGATATGCAAGCCATAAGCCATTCATAACAAAGTGTAAGCTTAACTCTGTTGTTTCAACAATGTCCAATGCATCTTAGTTTGAATTTTTACATGCAGATTTTTCTATCATCACAATTCACTTCTGAATCATCACTATAATTTTCACTGTGTAAACATATACACTATTCTTTCATAGCTGAGATTCTTGTTACAGAGTCTTCCAGTTCTCACAAGAATGGCCTTCATAAAATCCAAATATCTTCACCACTACCCAGAACATACAGCATTCGTCTCACTTAAATGTATAACTTTTTGTGAGGATAAGACTACAGATACATTAATACTCTTAATTAGCCTCATTAAAAATGAGGAACATAACTAATGATGTTATGTAGTCAAAGTCCTTTGGTCATAGTGTATACAAATTATTGACTATAACATTAACTGAAGTTTTAGTCAATCCAAATGTCTTAGCTGATTGACAGAGCGAGACTTCTCTGCCTCAAGTATAATATATATATAT